>NC_060884.1:32835593-32940593 GCF_014805685.1 Silurus meridionalis | reverse complement strand
TGCCTACAAAGCCAAAAAAGAACCACCACCATCCCTCTGATCATTAACCACAGCTCAACTAGTCCCAACATTTCTCACAAAACAAGAGAAGTCTTCAGACCATGTCTAAAACCCCACCTGTTCCAGGTGATCTTAAATCGAAACTAAAACGTCTTGGAGGAAATTGATGGAGACTTCGCGGCACTTTGTAATGAAACATGAACGAGAATTTAATGCTACTGATGCTACTGCTATTAATGATATAACTACTGCTTTAAAATCTTTCAGAAAGACAACACATTAGCGTTTGTAGCATTTGGTCAGCGTGCATGTAGCCAGCAGTTCTACTTCAGGTTTTTTCCCCCAATACACAATGATTATGCAGCAAGAGCAGCAAGAGCAGCTAGGCTAGGACTGGATAATGTCACTCTTCAGCAGTGCTCCCACTGTTGTGCTGTAACAGGTAGACATTAGCACGATTGGCTCTCGTGTAGCCACGGCGGTGAGTGTGTGAGAGCGACTGGAGGAGGTGCGACACGAGGAACGGCAGCGCTGTCACTGAATGATTGTGGAAGTGAATAGTGTGATGGTGGGCACAGTACTTTCATTTACCACCATTCAACTATAACCGCAAACACACACACTCACACACACCTCACACTCTGTTTCTGTCTAAACGTGGTGTTCACGTCGCCATGGAAACACCACCATAAGCGAAAAAGTTCACCAAGGATTTATAAAACAACATGGCCATCGTCAGGGTTGGGCAAAGATACATCAAAATGTATTTGAAACTAAAATACCAAATACATTCGCTTTAATTGTATCAAAATAAACTACAAAATACAGCAGCCACACAATGTATCAAAATAAACTACGAGGTAACAAATTACAAGGGCGCAAACTACAAGGGAGCATGAAATGTCTTCGCAAACCTTCCATCAATTGGCCTATTTGATCAGTTCTTCACCATTACTCCGACTCAGTTGCTACACTGCTATCGTGAGATGTATCAGGAGGGGACAGGAGGAAGAGTGCAGGAAACTGATCAAGGACTTTGTTGCATGGTGTGAATTTAACCACCTGCACCTCAACACCACAAAGACCAGGGAGATGGTGGTGGACTTTAGGAGACCCAGGCCTTAACCGGAGCCTGAGACTGTCAAAGGTGACTGCGTGAAGACTTACAAATACATGGGAGTGCAGCTGGATAATAAAATGGACTGGACTGCCAACATGTGCAGGAAAGAGCCAGCTGTACCTCCTCAGAAGGCTGGCAAAAAGCTGCTGCAGATGTTTTATCAGACTGTCGTGGCGAGTGCACTTGGACGCCTCATGTCTGGACAAGCTGGTGAGGATGGTGGGCTCGGTTGTGGGCTCGGAGCTGGACAGCCTGACATCAGTGGCAGAGAGGTGGGCACTGAGCAGGCTCCTGTCAATCATTAACAATCCACTGCATCTACTGCACAGAGCCATCTCCAGGCAGAGGAGCAGCTTCAGTGAAAGGTTGCTGTCACTGCCCTGCTCCTGTGACAGACTGAGGAAGTCTGTGAGGGGGTCAGTCTGTCTGTCTGTCTATTTATCTATCTAAAAAAAAAAAACATGGCTGCCATCACCCAATGCGTTTTCACTAGATATTTAAAAACTATACATGAATCTATGTATCTCGATGCTAGAAACATCAACAGCAATGCAGTGATTGGATGATAATTGGTACAATAGTCAAAAGCACGCACAGTTTATTGCCCCTGCAAATAATTAATTCATAAAAAATATATAAAAAAATCCCTGATCTCTTCAAAAGTAAACTATCCTCTGATGCAGAAGGATCCAGGCTGTCCTGCATCACATGGTAAATTCGAAAAGCTCTCTGTATAATATGAGCACCTCTCTCAAACAACCATGGACCATGTTTTTAAAAACATCAGCCAATCAGCTTCAACAAAATATTTTAAACAACATGGCTCTCATCAGCAATCAGATCTTAGCATTCAATAAAGTCTAATTATATCCTTCAGTGAATTCAGTGACTTTTTTTTCACGTTTAGTCTAAATGATGCTCTTGATGAAACATTAGAAGAACGTGTTTCAGCCAGAAATCAACTGCTGCGTTTAAACGGTAAATGTTGGCACCTCTGGGTAAAGGATGGAACTGGGTTTGAACGTGTGCCAGTGTTTCGGTTTCCAGCTACTGCATGTGGCTTTGAGGCGTGATGAAATGAAATTTCACGCTCTGAAGTGTTCGAGGCACGTCAAACAGCTGCTCGGCTCAACAATCCGAAGACTGAGAGACTCTTCTATATTTACCGTGAGTACATAATGAAATAATATTTAATCTCTAACCCCAGGCATCTCCGGCCCGTGTTGACATCCGCATGTCAAATCCACAGTTTTGCTCCATTAGCGTTAGCTGAGGAGCTGCAGCGAAGGTTCAGCGGCAGTCGGTGTCCGTGGTTTGATCTGCTCGCCATCCCCCCTGGAGAGAATAAATACGCTTCTAACGACGCCGCTTTGGAATTCCAGTAACGCTTACAGCGGCACTATTCAAATTCAGGGGTGTTTCTCTAGCGTGAAGCGCACCGAGCGCATGGCTTCTCCTTCATGTACATGGTGACAGGTTCCTCAGAGCTGCCACCGGATGAGCCCCGGTTCCTCACACCTCCTGCCAGCCCACACTGCAATTACTGAGTGCAGAGAGGAGGCTGTCATGATGCAGGCTTGAGAGGCGACAAGAAAATTCCGGATATCTGTTTGCACCTACACATCGCATTCCTGATGCTTCAAAACACTTCCAGGTGCAGGATGGAGCTGTAACACCATTCAACCACAAAGTTCAGACTCACAAATCATTAGCAGGGTACAGTGGTTGGTCAGAAGGTCTTTCTGTCTGTTCTTAATGTTCTAATAGAATATCATTTTGGTTCAGAGTAACCACAACATAAGTTTTTTGGAAGGAGTTTTCAGTGTCAGAGGTAACTTCAGAAATGTACACATTCTCAATAACATGACAAGCTACGTCTCATTTTTTTGGCTACGAAGTTCGAGAGAAAAATGGCAAAGAAAAAACCTTTTATAGCTGCTATAGCACAAGTTTCTCTTATATCTCTATCACTCTCACTATATTATATATATATATATATATATATATATATATATATATATATATATATATATATATATATATATATATATATATATATATATATATATATATATATATATTTCTGTGACCATTTTTATGTGGTGAAATTAAAACCTTCAACGTATCACACATTTATTCACGACGTCCTTTCTTTACTCGGATATTAAAAAAACAAAATAAAATAAAAACTCCACCGAAATTATTTCTAACATTTGTTTTACTGATGTGCCAAGTCTCGCATCAAGCACCATAATCCGCCACGACGCACAGATCCGGCAATTAAAACCGTCCGTGTGGAAACATAGCAAAAGTTCAGTTTGGTGTCCTGATGATTTACGTCATTCAAAGCACCATAATTGCTTTAAAACATTTACAAGTATATTTTGTCTTCATGCTCTATGTTGAGTTCGGTTTCACTAATAATTATCATACATTTGCATAAAGCATCAATTATTTTCCATGCGCATATATATATATATAAAAATAAATAGGAAAAGGTCATATAGACTGTAATTCTGATCCAAATTTATCAATTATAATATAATATAATATATTATAATGTAATATAATATAATATAACTATTATGTATATAATTTAATATAGCAATATATTCAGATTAAATCAAATGTAAAGCTTGATCTAGAAAACCTTGAAAATACATATTTAAAAATTCATATTTAAATTTGAATGACAAATGACAAAATATATTTTTTGTTTGTTTGTTTTTTTAATGCAGATGTTTGCGAATGTTCAGAGTCACTAGTGCAGGATTTTATTAGCATAAATAAAATAAAATAAAATAAAATAAAATAAAATAAAATAAAATAAAATAAAATAAAATAAAATAAATGAACAAAAACAGCATACCTGGGTTTTTAGTACCAAGCTATCAGATAAATAAAATAAATAGAGACTAAAAGCACGAACTCTGTGTCGCCTCACAGAGAAACGCTTCCTCTATTAACCTCGTCAGACAGGAAACGGCCTCCATGACGCTATGCCCAGTGGACCAACTGGTTTAAATAAAACCAAGTGGAGGTCCATCAATATCAGTACTTATTCTTGCTAACGGAAAAGTAAAAGCTGTCCCTGAAAAACCCTGTGGGTTAATTAGTTCTATGAAGTCATTAGGATGGAGAATGCTGAGAGATACGAGCGGACAAAAGAGTCAAAACCCTGTGATTTATACAAGACCATGAATTCAGAGCTCTCCAGGATTCTCCAGAGAGAGAGAGAGAGAGAGAGAGAGAGAGAGAGAGAGAGAGAGAGAGAGAGAGAGAGAGAGAGAGTCCCGCTGAGGTTCCTACTGAGCTTTTACCTTCTCTCTATTATCTCACTTATCTCTCTTCCCTTCTCCTTTTTACCACCTCCCCCATTTACCCCATGATTTCTTGGTTAATTGGGTACTAGCAGCATTACTCAGGATAATTTATGCAACATTCCAAAATTTTGCATGAACACCAGAAAATCATGTTAAAGTAAAAAATCCAGCAGAATCCCACCATCCTCATGGCACCATTTAAAGATTATTAATTTTTTGTACTTTTTGCTCCCCCTTCACATCACATTTTCTGTGGTAAGTCTATTAGAAAATCTTACAGCACAATACAGCACATGTATTTTCTATAGCAGATTTACAGTAAATCTGGAGATTATTCACTTTTCTCAGCATTTGGTGTCGTTGCAGGTTAAACATTAATCGAACGCTCAGGTTCTCTGTCAGGACCTGGTCAGGTTTATGGTTCCCAGTTGCATCTTTGGCCCTCAGTCAGGTTTCTGTGCCTCCTCACTGTTGGATTTAAGTCAAGGCATTGTAATGGCTGTAAAAGCAAAATTCTAAAGTGGCTTTGAAACTAAATATCCTGCTGGATTAAATTTATGAGCCTTGTTCAGGTTTGTGGTCCTCTGCCAAATTTGGGGGCCTTGGTCAGGTCTTTGGTCCTTGGTCAGGTCTTTGGTCCTTGGTCAGATCTGGTTTGTGGTCCTCGGTCAGGTCAGGTGTGTGATACTTAGGCAGGTTTATAGGACTTGGTCAGGATCGAGGTTCCCGGTTAGGTCTTTTTGGTCCTCAGTCAGGTTTGTGGTCCTCGGTCAGGTAAAGTTTGTGGCCTTTGCCAGGTTTGTGGACCTCTGGCAGGTCAGGTTGTCTCTCAAGAGACCCTCAAGTTTGTGGGCCTTGGACAGGTTTGTGGTTCCCCATCAGGTCTTTGGCACAGGTTTGTAAGCCTCATTCATGTTTGTGGTTCCCAGTCAGTTCTATGGCCTTCAGTCAGGTTTGTGATCCTCCTTACTGTGGGATTTGTAATAGATGCTCCAATAATAAAACTTTCATACTCACCTAAAACGAAGCCCTCAAGTGGCTTAAAAACAAAATGTCCTGCACCGTTCTGGCTGATATCTGAAGGGTTTTACTTCATTTTATAATGCTGTCTAAAGCTATTCCCGCAAAGGAAACAAAATGATGCTGACTCCCTGATTAACTCTATGGTTTGTGTTTTTTTATTTGATTGTTGTTATGACATGAACACCCACCATATGACCTTTTATCTGTGAAAACGAAGGAACGTCTGTGAACCTTACAAAACCGTATCCTGCTGTAAATGAAACCAGACTCTATCCTTGAGCACATTTATTTCTCTCTATATATTTCTTTCTTTTTTTTACCTTAAACATGTGTGCAAAGAACAAGTGTAAGTTCCCCAATGCAACATCTGGCTTTAACGCATCTAATCCAAAAGTCTCATTAGCGAGCGTAGTTAGTGCTGATGCATAGCGTGCTTGTAGCTTTACCACTTAAATGCAACACACTCAGGGGTGAAGAGTGCGTCAACATGGCCAACACACACCCACACACACACACACGCACACACACACACACACACACACAGGTCTATAATATAAGCCGATGATAACTGAAATGCTAAGACAGACTCCCTGCGATCTTCCAGGATAGCAATTCCCTGTACAAGCTGCAGGCTGTAAAAACAAACCAACTTAAATCCCTTAATTAGGTGTCAGACACAGGAGGAGAGCACAAACACAAACTCATGCACATACACACAACGCCACACACACACACACACACACACACACACACGGCACGCTACCCAGTAGGGATTTGTGCAGTCTGCAAAGTCACATAGCACACAGCAGGAAAAAAGGCTTAAGTGGATGCCAAACAATTGAAGTTGATGAAAGTTGCTGAGTGCGGTGTTTCTATACGACTACACAACAAACGCCACGGTTGCATCAGAACATCTCCACGGTCTCCAACGGAATGATATTGAACACACCGGCGTTGTGCGAAAGAAAAAGTGTTTACTGCTGAGTTTATGAGATCAGAGTTGTGCGGATTTTACATTAGGGACGGGCGATCACAAAGTTTGGCCAAAAATATTGGGACATTTTTCTTTTTTTTTTACAGTTATAGATCTCCAAGAGATTTTGTGCTATGGATGCAGCCAGCAAATGTGGAATAGGGAGCCATTAAACATATTAATCTTAGGGTCAGGTGTCCACATAGTTTTGTGCTTATAGTCCATGTATTGAATGTGAAAAGGAATTCTTTCTTTTTCCGCCATGCCTCTGTTTATCGTAGAAACAAGACCTGTCATTTTTACAGTCATATATCTTGGGATCACGGCATCATCTGTGACTTCTGAGAGAATTTTAAGTCAAAAAAGAAACAGGATCAAAAGGGAGAATGTATTCATCACAAATAATAATAAAAAAGGAATGTTGTTTGTTCGGGGTTCATATAAATAAAAAAGTAAGAAAGAAAGAAAGAAAGAAAGAAAGAAAGAAAGAAAGAAAGAAAGAAAGAAAGAAAGAAAGAACAAAAGAAAGAAAGAAAGAAAGAAAGAAAGAAAGAAAGAAAGAAAGAAAGAAAGAAAGAAAGGAAAACAGGGAAGTAAGGAATGAAACAAAAGAAAGAAAGAAAGAAAGAAAGAAAGAAAGAAAGAAAGAAAGAAAGAAAGAAAGAAAGAAAGAAAGAAAGAAAGAAAGAAAGAAAGAAAGAAAGAAAGAAAAACAGGAAAGTAAGAAATGAAACAAAAGAAAGAAAGAAAGAAAAACAAGGAATAAAGTATAGAGAAAAGATGAAGGAAGGAAGGAAGGAAGGAAGGAAGGAAGGACGAACAGAATGAAAAGAAAGAAAGAGAATTATTAGCGCCACCTCAACAGTTAAATAATCAGACATTGGAAGTAAGAATGGGTGGAGTTTATCTAAAATGGAGGCGTGTCTCAGGTAAAGTAAAGTGTGTTTTTTAACCACTACAATTATTAAAGAAATAAAAAGTAATAAACGATGCAAATGAAAGAAAAAAAGTCTGAATAAAAAAGAGTTCTTTTTTAAGTTTTCTGTTTCTTTTTTGCTGATTGTGGATCACGAATGCACTCCGCAAGTCCGGCACGAACCTCTGGTGGGGGCGGGGCTTAATGCTGCTTTTATCTCATTGGCAAGTGCGGGAATTGTGCAGATTATTTTAAATATGTTAGTGTGTATAGTATATTGTGTGTGTGTGTGTTTGTATACACACATGTATAGAGTATTTACACACATTTTCTTGCATCCCGGTGCTACGAGAGAAAGACATTTCTAGTTGGTATTTTTTATTCGGGATATTTTTTTTTTGTGAGAATAATAAACACTCTCAGCATTTTGAACATTTTCTCTCAGACGACTTCGCTGTCATTTTCCCATCATGTCTGTAAACAAACGCTGCTAGAACAACTGTATTGTGCTGATTCCTTTTTTGGGGGGGGGGCTATGCGTAAAAGATTAGATGTAAAAATAAAAAAGGGTTTTTTTTTTACATCATATGAAAATCTGCATCTAAATGAAGACAAGGAATTGATTGTGACAGCCTTCATTGATGAAATCAATGAATCAAATTAGCTGTTAAGATCATCAAATCTCAATCAAACAACATTAAACCCATCACACCCCCACCAAAACTCTTCAAGCCTTATCAACGTCCATGGAACTCCATCAAAATAAAACAATCAAAAGGCAATCAAATTTCATCAACTCATAATCAAACCATAAAACCCCCATCAAAGTCCACCAAGCCTCATCAAATTCCATCAAACATTATCAAACACTTATAAACCCTTATCAAATACCATCAAACTCCATCAAAACTCATCGGACACCCATCAAAGCCCTTATCAAACCCTAATTAAAAAGCTCTTCTAGGTTTATCAAATTCCCAACAAACTCCCAGCAACTCCCACCAAATTTCCATCAAAACTCATAAAAGCCCATCTAGTCTTATTAAACTCCCAACAGAGCAATATAAGCCTTGTCAAATCCCCAATAAACTCCCATCAGTCCTCCATCAAACATCCATTAAAATACAATCAAAGCCCTTCAAGTCTTATCAAAGTCCCATCAAAACTCAATCAAACTCCCCTCAAGGCAATCCAAGCCTTATCGAATCCCCATCAAACATCCATTAAACTCCCTTTAAAGCCCTTCAAGCCTTGAAACTCCCATCAAACCTTCATCAAACTCCAATCAAAGCCCTTCAAGCCTCCCATCAAATATACTTAAAATTCCATCAAACTCCTTCAAGCCTAATCGAATCCCTATCAAACTCCCATCAAACATCCATCAAACTACCTTCAAAGCTCTTCAAGCCTGAACAAACTCCCATCAAACATCCATCAAACTCCTTCAAGCCTTACCAAATCCCCATCAAACTCCCATCAAACCACCACCAAACATCAATCAAACTCCTTCAAACTCCTTCAAGCCTTACCAAATCCCCATCAAACTCCCATCAAACAGCCATCAAACTTCCTTCAAACCTCTATCAAACAGCCATCAAACTCCCATCAAACATCTATCAAACTCCTATCAAACATCTATCAAACATCCTTGAAAAGCCCTTCAAGCCTTAAAACTCTCATCAAACATCTATTAAACTCCTTCAAGCCTTACCAAATCCCCATCAAACTCCCATCAAACCACCATCAAACATCCATCAAACTTCCTTCAAAGCCCTTCAAGCCTTATCAAACTCCTTCAAAGCCCTTCAAGCCTTAAAACTCTCATCAAACATCTATCAAACTTCCATCACGCATCCATCAAACTCCCTTCAAGCCTTATCAAATCCCCATCAAACTACCATCAAACATCCATAAAACTCCCATCAAGCATCCATCAAACTCCATTCAAAGCCCTTCAAGCCCTAAAACCCCCATCAAACTCCAAGCAAACCTCGATCAAACATCCATCAAACATCCATCACATCTATCAAACATCCATCAAACTCCTGTCAAACATCCATCAAACTCCATTCAAGCTTTAGAACATCCATCAAACTCCCATCAAACATCCATTAAACTCCCTTCAAGCTTCCTTCAAGCCAAGACCATACGCCATCCCTTGAAACATTTTCTAGAAACACTGTTTAGTAAGGCAGAACGTAGTGCTCTCCCGATTCAGTCGATTCAGCTAAACTGCTCTCTTTATTGGTGACTCAGGATGACAAACGGCGTCTCTCCAGCACGGCTGAGATGTGAGCTCTGGCAGGAATGGGTGATTATCCTCACGCAGACGGGTGGAGGGGGAGGGGGAGTGGAGGGGAGGGGGGTCGCTCGGGTTCGATCGACGCTGAACAAACAGGCACTGCTTGTTCTCTAACGTCCGTCCACCTCTGACTGCTGGGTGAGCAACAGTGACTCAGCACAGGGGTTGAACCCCGTGTACAAAAATGGTGTGGAAATCAAAGTTCCAATATTAATCACATATTTATAAAAAATTAAAATACATTTTTGAAAGTAGGGACGATGCAGTATTATTCAAAATACTCACATGCGCATATACACACACACACACACTATCGGCAAAAGTATTGGGACACCTGCCTTTTCCAGCCATATGAGCTTCTTCTCCAAACGTCTCCAAATGCAAAAAAGCACACAATCGTATTGGACGTCTTTGACAGCTTTAGCATGCAATCCCTTCACTTAAACTAAAGACCCAAACCTGTTCCAGCATGACGATGTCCCTGTGCACAAAGCCAGCTCCATGAAGATCTGCTTTTTATGGGTTGGAGATCTTCTGCTATAGAGCGCCAACCCTGTTGAACACCATTGGGATGAAGCTCCATTAAATCAAGTGGAACTTCTTTCCAGAAGAGTGGAGCTTCTTATAAGAGCAAATTGGGACTCAGTGTGGAATTGGAAGTTCAAAAAGAGGCACATATCAATCTTATGGTCAGGTGTCCACAAACTATTGTTCACATGTAATGTATATACGTGTATATAAAGAATTATTCGAACCATAACAAGTATTATATATCTATATATATATATATCTGTCTGTCTGTCTGTCTGTCTGTCTGTCTGTCTGTCTATCTATCTATCTATCTATCTATCTATCTATCTATCTATCTATCTATCTATCTATCTATCTATCTATCTCCCCCTTTTTCGCAATCGGCTCACGATTCCTCACCACAAAGACTTAATTCATTCGATCACTGTCTTTTTTTCCTCTCCCTGCCTTTCCCTGCGGTTCGCTCACAGATAAATAATGAACCCTGTTAAAGACAAGAGATCCATCATGATCAAGAGACAGCCTCTGGCTAAATGAAAGAGCAAAAACGGGGGAATATTAATTCGGTTGATTATAATTACGAGAGGAAATGATTCCATGATGGGACATAGTTAATTGGGGAAAAAAAGAAAGAATAACTGTACACATCGCGGGGCTGCGGTTCCAATAGGAAAGCGGTGCGGCCACACGGGGGAAAGACAGAACGGCGTCTGTAATATCACTCTGCCTAATTAAAGACTGAGGGATTGTGGGATTAGCGCTGTATTAAATAGAGCTCGTAGCTTATTTACTGCTGTTGAGAGACCAAACTTCCGCTCTGTGGTCCCGCCCGCATTAAACCCACCCGCACGGCGTGGAAAACAAAAGGCTGGACAAAAGCAGATCGAGAAGTTTTACATGCACGTCAATAACAAGCAATATATTTGAAGGATCTACTGCATCAGGCCTTCATAGCACTTTTATAGCACATTACCTTCCTTGTGCCTTCATAGCACATTTATAACACATGACCTTCCTTTGGCTTTTATAACACATTTATAAGTCATTACCTTCGTCCGGCCATAATAGCACATTCATAAGACATTACCTCACTCATGCCTTCATAACACATTTATACCATATTACCTTCCTCATGCCTTCATAAATCATTTAAAACACATTACCATCCTCAGGCCACTATAAAACAGTCATTACACAATCCCTCATTGGGCATTCATAGCATTAACAACACATTACCTTCCTCAGGCTTTTATAACAAATTCATCCTGAACCACATTACGTTCATTGTGCTTTCCTAAAACCTTTATAACACATTACATATATCTGGTTTTCTTAATTCATAACGCATTACTGAGCCTTCATAAACCATTCATAAAACATTACTTCAATGTGCCTTATTAACATATTCATAAGCATTGCATGACTCATTAACAAGGAAAAAAATCTGTGCCATTTCTGAAGCTTCATAAGACATTCATAAACATGCATTGAATCTTTTATGATTTTATTTTTTAATAATACCTACACTTTTGCTTCATAACATGATCATGAGCACTGCATTATTGATTTATTGAGTAAAGCTGTCTCATTTATGAATATCTGCATTAAGGATTCAAGAAAACCTTCATTGGGGCTTCATAAGACAATCATAAATAAGACAGCTGACCACAAAAAGTCGCAAAACAAGAGGTGAGCTGAAATCCTCGCTTTCAGTACTGTCAATCCATCAAGTGCTACCTGACACTGGAGTCTCCTTGCTTAGAGGTCAAACAAATGACACGAAGCTTCACAAATGTATCATAAAACTCTTAATAGTGAAACTAAAAATTTGCATCTGCATTGCTGTGGTAGCTTAGTCGTTAAGGTTGTGGACGCTTTGGATGCGAAGGTCATGAGTTTAAATCCCACTCACATCAAGCTGCCACTTTGGGGCCCCTGAGCAAGGCCCTTAACCCCATAGCTGCTCAGTGGTATGAATGAGATTTTTTGCCAAATGTCGTAAATGTACTGTCAAAAAAAATTTAATATAATATTAAATATGTCTCCATGATGGTGCTATAATCCTCATGTGTGACTCGCAGCCTCGTGTCACTTTCCAATATGAGTGCGCCTCTTGGATGTAGCAGAGAACTTGACGGTGGGCTGGTTTCAATAACCCCCTCCCTGCACTCGGAATACCATGCGTTAATAACAATAATGGTTATTATAATAACAATAAAAAAAAGAATAATTAAAGCAGAAAAAAGCATCTGGGGAAAAACCATCTGACCTTTAGTGTCACTTTCGTTAATTAGCTGGAGCTGATTGGGGCAGTTTCATGGAGTAGTTTTAAAAAAAAGAGAGGTATTAACAGGTGCACCAACACACACACACACACACACACACACACACACAAACGTACATATTTACAGCTCCCTATTATGGTAATGCAAGAACCCGGAGAGGATCATCAACGAGACAAAGCCATAGTTGTACATTATCAGGACAGTGAACCGAAGCGACTGTTTAATACAGCATTATTAACAAAACACTGGAAATGAGCTCAGGAGTCACAGCTGACACGGAGGAGACGAGCAGAACCTTGCAGCGTGACTGGTATTGGATCTGAGCCGCAGGGGAGCCGCAGGGGAGCTGCAGGGACTGCTGCAGTGTCGGGGCGTCGCTGGCGCTTTTCTTCAGGAAAATTATTCAAAACTATTCCGCTACTCAAATATTCAACAGGACACACACACACACACACGTCAGGTTCGAATCCCAGCAATGACACGAACATTAGGAGTCCAGAGTAAAAATAATTGGTTGTGGGGTTTTTTTTTTTAGGTAGGAGGGGCTACACTGTGTCCGCTGTCAATCACAACAAGCATGGCTACACTGTACGTGAGTTGATGTATGTGGATACATTTTTTTTATCATGTCTCAAGTCCCTGGTATCTGGTACACCATATGGATAAAAGTATTGGGTCATCTGACCTTTCCTGCTAGTGGTTCTTCAAACTGTTACCACAACGCTGTAGGCACTTAATTGCACTCAAACGTCTTTGGACCCAGTCTAATAAAGGTTTTGCGTTCACTTGAACTTGGAAACCCAAACCTGCTCCAGCACACATCCAGCTCCACTCAAGATATGATTCAAATTATTTGGAGAGGAAGATCTCCTGCTATAGAGCACTAACCCTCTTGAGCGCCATTGAGACCAATAGGAACGATGACAGCACCCCAAGCCTCCACCCCATGACACCAAATCTCCACAAACACACTCCAAATTTCACAAACACACTCCAAGAAATAGTGGAAGTTGCTATAAGAGCACACAGGGACTAAATGTGGAATTTCAGAAAGCGCATATCGATCTGACGATCAGGTATCCAGAGATTTAATTTTGTGCATACATACACATTTTATGTAAATACTATTCCGAAAAATATTTAATTCCACTACATTTCTTTTTTAATATTCAGAGCGCAAAATCCAAAAGCACCAGGGTTTTCGAACTCTGAGTCATAAAAATTATTTATACTCCTGAATTCATATCTTTATAAATAACATGCATTAAAAAAAAAAAAAAAAAAAAACTGCGTGGCTTCCCGGAAAGCATTAAAAATAAATAATCAATTCTTCACATGGGGTTTGTTGTAGGATTTTTTCTTGACATTTTTTCCATCTCCTGTGATAACCAGCAGCGTTTCACTTAGATAAACAGTGGGTGTTGAACGCATCTCGCCGGCCGAGCCGAGCCGAGCTGAGCGTCGGAGCAGATTGCTGGCTGTGTGAAAGACGTGGTGTGTAAATGTATTTAAAGTCTCGAAATGAAACTTCTGAAGGGAAATACTTTTTTCTCTTCTGGTACACATTCTGCCGAGTTCCAAACCACACACACTTGAACATGAGTGGTTTTTATTATTCAAATATAATTAAAGCCGATACAGCAAGAGGGCCACCCAACCTTAATACAAGTTAATTAACACTGCTGTGGAGTGCTGCTGGGAAAATGGCGGACGTTCGGTCACGAATCTGATTAGAAATGTTACAGAAAAACGTAAAAAAAAAAAATGCTAATTGATGGCACTTCTAAGGGGGGGGTTGGCGGGCTGATACTTCGCTAATTGCTTGTGCTCGGGTCGAAACATAGCGACGAGTCCGACCGGGTAAATAATACATTCAGATCCTTTCAGCCGTAAAATTCTTAAGACGATTAGATCGAGCGCAGCACAAAATAACTAACAGAGCTGACAAAAGTAGAAGCTGTCAGAGAATTCAAAATGGCACGAAACAAACAAAATCTTCACGTTAGACACCGCATTATTGAGCATGCTGACAGTGTTTACGGCTTGTTCACACGGGGAGAAAAAAAAGATGGCGCTCTTCGGATTGAGATAAAATGTTTGTGAACACTCATGAACCCTAATGAACACTCATAAAGCACTCTGAACCCCCAATAACACTTTTGGACCCCCATGAGCACTCATGAACCCTCATGAACCTTCAGGAGCACTCAGAAACCCTTAAGAACCTCTAATAACACTGACATAATGAACCCGAATGAACATTCATGAACCCCTTATAAACTTTCATGAACTCTCGTCAACCACAATGTACACCCGTTTGAACCCATATAACCACAACAGAGGCTAATGAACCCTCAAGAACCCTCGGGATCCCCTATGATTCCTTGTGAACCCCCATTACCACTTAGAATCCAATGAACATTCAGGAACCCCCATGAACCCCAATGAGCACTCATGAACCCTCAAGAACCCCAATAAGCACTAATGAACAGCAATGAACACTCATGAACCCTCATGAATGCTAATAAACCCCTAATAAATGCTCATGATTCTAGAACTCTCCCGAATGACTTTTTTATGGTAAAACAATTAAAAAAATTTAAAATTAATGAAAAATAAATACATGAACAAAAAAACGTAGATTAAAAAAAATAACATTTGGAAGAAAATTGAGTAAAATAAAAAGGGGCAGAGTGTAAAAGTCAGGATTCCTAAGTTGTTGTTGTTGGTACCAGCGATTTCTTTCCCCCTATTGTCTAAGACTATGTCTATTGCTAAAGTTTTAGTGAAGCAAAATAAGTAATTCTTTGAGAAGTATCATGTCTCAGTTGTTATCTCGTCCTGCTGCAGACAGGGAGCTTTGGGAACGACATCCACACTTTAATCGCCCTTCTCTGTAACTCTGAAAAGAAATTTCTTTGACCTGCCATTTAAAAATGTCAGGATGCGAGAAACGGGTCGCTAGCCAACGGTTTCATAAATCCAGAACCGGTGCAGCTGTGCAGATAGCTACAGAGAAGAACAATACTGAAAAAAAAATACTACTTTTTTTAATATAAAGTGCACAAGCTGTCAAAATGACAGACGAAAGAGTCGGAAATGATGGTGTTCAGGTCTGCAGCGAAAAGTTCAACATGCATCTCCATGTATCTTCTCACAGTTTGTACAGCTGGCGAGAAGAAAACCGAACGGGAAAGCCGCGAGAAAGGTTTCTGTTGAAATGTTAACAAATATCACGTAATAACTCGACGTTTTAAGGTTTTCCAGCTATTAGTGGAGATTCGAGGGCAGTTCTTGAACCCTGGGGATAAATATTTATGCCGTGTTTTTGAGACAGAACACTGTTGTGAAATATTTACTCCAATATATTGTATCTCTAAATCTGGAGATCCGGAGGTACACAAAGTCTCTGAAGAATATTTTTCTACAGAAACATATAAAACGATTGAAAAGACCAGGCTGGAAATGTGTACTGCTGCCGTCAAACCCGTTTATCTTACATCAGCCATCTTGGATTTGTTTCTTTGATAAGATAAACATAAGACGTGCTTTCTTTCACACCACCACCCTACTTTCCCTAATGAACACTCATGAACCCTCAAAACCCCAAAGAACATTCAGAAGCCCCAATGAACACTTGTGAACCCTCGAAAACCCCAACAAACATTCATGAACCCCAATGAACACTCATGACCCCCCAAGAACCTCAACAACCATAACAAACACTCAAGAACCACAAAAGAAACACTGAAGACCCTCCAAAAAACCTCTCATAAACCCAAATGAATCCTGCATGAACACCTATAAACTCTCATGGACATCTGTGAACCCTAATGAACCCTCATTGAACCTCGTAAACCCAACAGACACTTATGAAACCGTGTAAACCATTATGAACATTTGTGAAGCTTCATGTATACTCACGACCCCATTAGGAACCCTCATAAATGCTAATAAACCCCTAATGGATGCTCATGATTGTAGAATTCTCCCAAATGACTTGTTTGGTAGTAAGACAAGCAAATAAATATTACTTTTCAAAGACAAAGACAAATAAATAAATAATACTTTCCAAAAGCAGCCTAATGTTCTCCAAATGTACACTGACATTATACCTTTATGAGCGGTGAAGTCATTAACACTGATGATCTCTTCATCATGGCGGATTTATTTATTAAGCTGCAAGTAAACATTTTGTCCTCAAAGTTGATGTCAGAAGCAGGAAAAATGGGCGTAAGGATTTGGCGTGTTTGACAAATCGTGACGTCTAGACGTCTGGGTCAGAGCGTCTCCAAAACTGCAGCTCTTGTGGGATGTTCCTGGTCTGCAGTGGTCAGATCAAAATTGCTCCAAGGAAGGAACAGTGGTGAACCGGCGACAGTGTCACGGGCGGCCGAGGCTCAGTGATGCACGTGAGGAGTGAAGGCTGGTCCATGTGGTCCGATCCAACAGACGAGCTCCTGTAACTCAAACTGCTGAAGAAGTTCATGCTGTTAATGATCTAAGGAGGGGTTTTTTTTGGCACAGTCGCCACTGGCTCGCTCGTTAGGGATAAACTTATAGGCACTAACATCTAAAGCTGTTTTTGACAATTGTTTAACGTGCTATATAAATAAATTGCACGATATGTAGGTGAAGAACAGCCTGAGATGATGTGAAGAGCTTGGTATTGCTAGGATTCGAACCCACAACCTTCAGATCCAAATTCCAATGACTTAACCACAAAGCTACAACCGCTCTGATGTAATCCCTCACAGCTAGCTGTCAAATATCACGTTATACAATGATCATTTTCCAGCATTGACAAATTAAAGCTGTTATTGATGTTTGAAGAGCAAAACCGACTGAATGGATCAAAATAACTTTCTTATTCCATATTCGGCTCGTTAGAGCTAAAATTCAGCTCCTCCAAATCCACACTCGGAGCTAAAGCAGCGTAGTTCCAGAAGATTAGCACAAGAAATGATCACAAGACACCACAAAGTATTCAACAACGTTGTTTAGTTTTTTAGACTGAGAATAAAGAACTTCCTCTCATACCACACACACACAAACACAACAAATCATCTGATAGAAGACTACGTCTTTGGTGGGCTTGATATTCCATCGTTCTTTAAACAGTTTTCAGAAGAGCTCAGGCTGCATGAGAATCATCTCCGAAGTCCATGAGACAGATCTGAAAGATCTCCAGTGAAGCCAGGATCTTATCAGCTACTATGGTGGATTTACCTACAACCTACAATGCTGTGTTTTTAAAGGGTAAAAAAATGATAAAAACGCTGTTCTTCGCTTGTTCCCCACCCTCAAGCTCGGCTTCTCCTTATGATGGAGTAACGTTTGAGCAGATTGTTCTACAGGAGCTCTTCTGAAGAACTGGAGCATTACATTTACATTTCTGCCATTTGGTAGACGTCCTCATCCAGAGTGGCTTACAATCATCTCATATCATCTTATTTCTACAATATAGCAGGGAATTGCAGCAGGAGATCTGATTGGTGGGGCAGAGATTCAAAATCATGACCATCTTTTTAACAACATCCATCTATCCATCTATTCATCCATCCATCCATTCATTCATTCGGCCATTCATTCATTCATTTATTCATTCATTCATTCATTCATTCATTCATTCATTCATTCATCAAATTGTACCAGGAATCATTTGGCTTCAGATGCACTCCATCCATCCATCCATCCATCCATCCATCCATCTTTCTCTTTCTCTCACTCTATCTTTGACTTTTCCAGCCAAATGTAGTCTTTTCTCAACTGTTTCTAATCTTCCCAGACGAGTGGAGGCTTTTAAAAGAGAAATTGAGGACTAAATGTGGCTGTTCAAATCCCTTTCTCGTAGTTTTATAGTGGATTTAACTATGAAAAATCCATCCCTCCCTCCATCTATCCCTCCATCCATCCACGAAAATGTGCCAGAGTTCATTTAGCTTTAGTTGCAATCTGTCTATTCATCCATCTCTCTCTCTTTCTCTCTTGATATGTATAAAACATCTCACTTTTTCTGGCCCAGTAACTGAACCCAGTGCCCAGCAGGTGCTCTGATCACATCATTACCAGATCCTCCAGAACATGAGTTACGTTCAGTATAACGTTTCAGTCATTGTGTAAAATGCTCAGAAACTCCACGTGAAGTGCCCGAGTGCACTCGGCTGATCTCCTGCTCTTCAGTGTTATGATTGTGATTGTTAAAGAACATTAAACGTCAGACTTTATATATATAATTACACGAAGCCTGTGATTGGATTAAACAGAAGAAAAGCTTGCTGTGACTGATAAAAGGTGAGTAACGCAGTAATTAGAGATTCTTTTACATTATTTGGCCACTTGCAAAATCTTTTTTTTCGTTTTTTAAAAGCTTTGCACTTTCGGCATTATAAAAAAAAAAAATCGCCTACTCACAGTATATTAAGTGAATTTGAGGTAAAAAGAAATTTGGTAGTAAGTTTAACAGCTGCCATGTCTATAAATAAAAACTCTTCTGCAGCTTATTAAGAACATCTCAAAATTCTATCTATCTATCTATCTATCTATCTATCCATCCATCATCCATCCATCCATCCATCCATCCATCCATCCATCCATCCATCCATCCACCTAATAATGTTGTAGATGTCAACTGTATTAAGTCTCTGTCTGTTTGTCTGTCTGTCTGTCTGTCTGTCTGTCTGTCTGTCTGTCTGTCTGTCTGTCTGTCATAATCACACTCTTGATGTCACCCAAATGAGGATGAGGTTCCCCCTTTTGAGTCTGGTTCCTCTCAAGGTTTCTTCCTCAAAACATCTAAGGGAGTTTTTCCTTGCCACAGTCGCCATGGCTGCTCATCAGGGATAAACACACATCATTCACCTTCACTCTTATATTCTGTAAAGCTGCTTTGAGACAATGTCTGTTGTGAAAAGTGCTAAAGAAATAAACTTGATGTGACTTGACTTGACTGTCTGTATGTCTGTCTTCCAACCATTCATCCATCGTTCCTTGTCTGCATTTTTCTGCAGCTTATTACTAAATATCAAAAGAGTGAATGTAAAAACAAGCAGTATATAACATCTCAAATTACTATCTGTCTGTCTGTCTGTCTGTCTGTCTGTCTGTCTGTCTGTCTGTCTGTCTGTCTGTCTATCCATTCATCCATTCATCCATCCAGCTTTTGTCCATATTTCATCAAAGATGTCACTCCATAATTATGTCTTGTTTGTCATTTTACCTTTGACGATTAACTGGATGAGTTTCGGCCGTGGATTGCGCTCGCTCTGTATCGAGCAGGTGTAGTAGCCTTCGTCCATTACGTCCACTTTTTGTATCTGTAGGCTGTACTCGTGTTTATCGCCCAGGTTCGATACGATGGATACACGAGGATCCACTGACCACTTATCGTTCCCTGCGAAGATTATACTTGAGCGGTTTAACCACGCCCCTTTGGAGATCCCGTCCAACAGGTAGCACCTGAAAAAGGTAAAAAAAACACTTCATTAAAGTTTCTACAATACAGTACAGATATCACGCACCAGTCCGATCTCATTTTCATCACACACATCAATCCGATTTCATTTTCATCACACATAAGTCCAAACTCATTTTCATCACACACCAATCTGATCTCACTTCCATCACACATCAATCTGATCTCAGTTCCATCAAATACCATTTCGATCTCACTTCCATCACACACAATCCGATCTCATTTTCATCACACACAATCCGATCTCATTTTCATCACACACCAGTCCGATCTCATTTTCATCACACACATCAATCCGATTTAATTTTCATCACACACTAATCCGATCTCACTTTCATCACACACCAGTCCAATTTCATTTTCATCACACACCGATCCGATCTTACTTTTATTACACACCAGTCCGATCTCATTTTCATCACACACCTATCCGATCTCACTTCCATTGCACACAATCCGATCTCATTTTCATCACACACCAATCTGATCTCATTTTCATCACACACCAATCCGATCTCACTTTTATCACACACCAGTCCAATCTCATTTTCATCACACAACAATCCGATCTCACTTCCATCACACACAATCTAGTGATTGTGCAAATTTAGCAAAACATCTTTTGTAACGAACTGGCAACTACACATGTAAACAATCCCCTTCCCTGATAACTGCAAAGTTCAGACTTCTTTAGCAACTGAACAGCATCCTTTTACTCACTTCTATCACACACCAATCCGATCTCAGTTCCATTAAACACCATTTTGACCTCAGTTCCATCGCACACAACCCGATCTCACTTCCATCACACACAATCCGATCTCACTTTATCGCATACAATCCGAGCTCACTTTCATCACACACAATCCGATCTCAGTGCCATCGCACACAATTCCGATCTCGCTTCCATCGCACACAATCCGATCTCACTTTCATCGCACACAATCCAAACTCAGTTCCACTGCACACAATCCAAACTCAGTGCCATCGCACAGAATCCGATCTCAATTTCATTGCACACAATCTGATCTCACTTTCATTGCACACAATTCGATCTCACTTTCATCGCACACAGTCCAAACTCAGTTCCACTGCACACAATCCGATCTCACTTTCATCACACACAAACTGATCTCACTTCCATCACACACAATCCAATCTCAGTTCCATCGCAAACTAATCCAATCTCATTCCTATTGCACACAATCCAATCTCACTTTCATCGCACACCAATCCGATCTCACTTCCATCACACTACACTACACCACACACACCAATCAGATCTCATTTCCATCACATACCAATCAGATTTCACTTTTATAACATCTGCACTTATACATTAATAATGCCTATCTCCTGGCCAATCAGAGTCCGGGATTCAGTTGTGGTTGTGGGTGTGGTTGTGGGAATGATTGTGGGTGTGGTCATGGGCGTGACCACAAATACAAAGCAGTTTTTTCGTTACTCGGCTTCACCTCAGCATCTTTATCAAACAAAGCCTGCAACAGATTATGTTTGAATCATCTTTGGTACGGACGAGTAAACAAAGCTGTGTTTAATGTTGCCAGCTGAATAGTTTCAGCTCAGAAAGCACACGCGCACACACACACACACACACACACACACACACACACACACACACACACACACACACACACAGTGCTTAATCTGATCTACTCAGAAAACGTCATTCTGCACTTCAGGCAGGATCGAGCGAGTTCCTCTAACAGTAAAAGCTTGTGACTCCGAGAGAGAAACACTGATGAATAAAGGGGAATAAAAGACCGGTGTGGGGGCGAGTCACTGTTCCCGCCTCCGGGTTAATTATTTTTCTGTAACAGCACACCCTCGTGTGTATCCACTTCCACATCACGCTGTTGTGAGTGTGTATGAGTGAATACATGAATAAGTGAGTGTATGAAAAAGTAAATGAAGGAATAAGTGAATGAATAGATAAGTGAATAAGTGAGTGGATGAATAAGTACATGAGTGAGTGAATGGATGAAAATGTGCATGAGTGAATAAGTGAATGAATAAATGATTAAGTGACTGAATTAGGAAATGCATAAATGAGTGAGTGAATTAATAAGTTAATTAATTTGTAAGTAAATGTGAATGAGTGAGTGAGTAAATAAGTGAGTATGAAAGTGACTGAATGAGTGAGTAAATGAGTAAATGAATAAGTGAATAAGAGAATAAATGATAAAATGAGTGAACAAGGGATTAATCAAGTAAGTGATAAGTGAAATAAGTGAGTGAGTGAATAAATAAGTGAGTAAGTGAATAAATGAGTGAGTGAGTGAATCGGTGAATGAATGAGTGAGTGAGTGAGTGAGTGAGTGAGTGTATGAATAAGTGAGTGAATAAGTGAATGAGTGGATAAATGAGAGAGTGAATGAGTGAGTGAATATATGAGTGAGTGAATAAGTGAATGAGTAAGTAAATAAGTGAGTGAGTAAATGAATAAGTGAATGAGTGCATGAATGAGTGAGTGAGTGAGTGAGTGAGTGAGTGAGTGAGTGAGTGAGTGAGTGAGTGAATGAGAGAGTGAATAATTGAATGAGTGCGTGAATGAGAGAGTGAATGAGTGAATCCACAATGCACAGGAGGTTTGCAGGCTGATCTGCCTGGTTACAGGAGGAAGAACTCAGACGATGTGTGTTATTGGTTCGGCTCCAGACGAGTGTCTCGGTTATTAAGATGTGCAGACGGGATTCCTCTGACCCGAGCTCGTTCTGAGATTTTGGTGTGAAGTCGTCACTGTGGCTCCGAGCAAACGCTTTGTTTGACCCAGATTTTTTTTTTCACGACTCAGTGATTCGCTAAAAAAGTAAATATGTTTGCTGGCGTGAGCTCAGTAGTGATGTTCTCTGAGTTCAGTCTCACACACCGAACAGATGGCCATCAGGGAGACTGAGATCTACTGCAGAAACGCTTTCCTTCTCTACCGGACTTTAGAGAGAGAGAGAGAGAGAGAGAGAGAGAGAGCGAAGAGAGAAAGAGAAGAATAGAGAGAAAGGATGAAACTGAATAGAAAACAGACATAAAACCCAAAATTATCAGGGTTTATATAGGTCTGTCTGTCTGTCTATCTGTCTGTCTGTCTATCTGTCTATCTATCTATCTATCTATCTATCTATCTATCTATCTATCTATCTATCATATTAAATACTTTACTTTTATCTTAATCAAAAAATTTCTTTTTTTCTTCTTTCTTTCTTTCTTTCTTTCTTTCTTTCTTTCTTTCTTTCTTTCTTTCTTTCTTTCCTACTTTCTTTCTTTCTTTCTTTCTTTCTTCTTTCTTTCTTTCTTTCTTTCTTTCTTTCCCTTGTTTTTTATTAATTTATTTAGCAATATGTTTTTCATTTTAATTGTATAATTTGTTTCCTTCTTTTATTAATTAGTTTATTTAATTTTGTTTGT
Organism: Silurus meridionalis; assembly: GCF_014805685.1. NCBI lineage: Eukaryota > Metazoa > Chordata > Actinopteri > Siluriformes > Siluridae > Silurus > Silurus meridionalis. Next base: position 32,917,223 of record NC_060884.1, on the reverse strand, counting down.
GTTTGTTTTCTTTCGTTCATATTATCTTTCTTTTTCTTTCTTTCCTTACATTTTTGTTTGGAAGTTTGATTTCTGTCTTTCTTTCTTCAGCTTTGTTTTTTTATTATTGATGTAATTTTTTTGTTGTTTTCTTTCTTTCACTTATTTCTTTTCTTTATTTCTTTACTAGTCTGTATTCAGTTCCTCCTTCCTCTGTAGAGCAGTGCTCCAGTTACCACCTCTGAGTAAGCAGTGCTGTTAACTGTCTGCAGTGGTGATTAGTGTCTCTCTCTCTCTCTCTCTCTCTCTCTCTCTCTCGAACACGTTCTGTAGAAGGTAGTGATGAGTTTGTGATGAGTTTTTCAGACTGACAGCTGCGCAGCATATGTTCATGAATAATCTCCAGACGTTCCCCGGCCATTAGGCTTCGTCAGAATATCGAGAATTACAAATGTTCTGAGGGGAAAAGACGAGAAACGAAAACAAACCTCACGGAGATCTCACTCAGACGTATTGAAAACAAACCAAAGGAACAGTGACAAATGAGACCTCGGCATCTACACAGACACGAGTCGCATTAAAGAACGCAACACTGAACACACTGTATTCAACAAGGAGCTTAATATCTGGGAATTAGAACAACTGAAGATCTTCCTGCCTTCAAACCACTTATATATACACATATACATTACATCTGCAAACGTTTGTGGACACCTGAGCATAAGATTGGTCTGTGTGTGGTTTTTTGAACATCTAATTCCACATGTAGTCCCCATTTGCACTTATCTTCCACTTTTCTGGGAAGTTGTCCCACTAGATTTTGTGGAAATGTGAGATTCATTCAGCCACAAGGGTGTTAGTAAAATCGGGTAGTGATGTAGATGAGGTCTGGAGGCCTGGGGTGCAGTCAGCATTCACATTTCTACTGTTAATAGTGTTGGAGCTCTAAAGATCTTCCACTTAGAACATAGAAAAGCAAATCTTCATGGAGCTGGATTTGTGCACAGCGGCATCATCATGTGAGAAAACGTTTGGGGTCAAATGAAGGGAGAATTTCATTAAATGAATGAGTGAGTGAATGAATTAGTGAGTAAGTGGATGAAAAAGTAAAGGAGTGATTGGATTAGCAGACAAGAGAATAAATGCATGGATGAGTAAGTGAGTGAACAAATAAGTAAATGGGTAAATGAGTGAATAAATAGGTGAATAAATGAGTGAGTGAGTGAATAAGTAAATATGTAAATGAGTTAATAAATGAGTGAGTAAGTGAATAAATGAGTGAGCGAGTGAATAAATGAGTGAGTGAGTGAGTGAGTGAGTAAATTAATAAATGAATGAGTGAATAAATGAGCGAGTGAATGAGTGAGTGAGTGAGTAAATGAGTGAGAGAGTAAATGGGTGAATAAATGAATGAGTAAATAAATGAGTGAATAAATGAGTGAGTGAGTGAGTGAATAAATGAGTGAATGGGTAAATAAATGAGTGAGTGAATAAATGAGTGTAAGTAAGTGAGTAAGTGAGTGAATAAATGAGTGAGTGAGTGAGTGAATAAATGGGTGAGTGAGTGATTGAGTAATTGAGTGAGTGAGTGAATGAGTGAGTAAATGAGTGAGTGAGTGGTGAGTGAGTGAGTGAGTGAGTGAGTGAGTGAGTGAATGAGTAAATGAGTGTGTGAGTGAGTGAGTAAATAAATGAGTGAGTGAGTGAATAAATAAGTAAATGAGTGAGTGAGTAAATAAGTAAATAAATAAATGAATGCGTGAGTGAGTGAGTGTATGAATAAGTGAGTGAATAAGTAAATGAATGGATAAATGAGAGAGTGAATAAGTGAGTGAATAAATGAGTGAGTGAATGAGTGGATAAATGAGAGTAAATGAGTGAGTGAATATATGAGTAAGTGAATAAGTGAATGAGTAAGTAAATAAGTGAGTGAGTAAATGAATAAGTGAATGAGTGCATGAATCAGTGAGTGAGTGCGTGAATGAGAGTGAGTGAGTGAGTGAGTGAGTGAGTGAGTGAGTGAGTGAGTGAGTGAGTGAGTGAGTGGATAAATGAGTGAGTGAGTGAGTGAGTGAGTGAGTGGGTGAATGAGTGAGTGAGTGATTGAGTAATTGAGTGAGTGAGTGAGTGAATGAGTGAGTGGGTGAATGAGTGAGTAAATGAGTGTGTGTGAGTGAGTGAGTGAATAAATGAGTGAGTGAGTGAGTGAGTGAGTGAATAAATGAGTGAGTGAGTGAGTAAATGAGTGTGTGGTGAGTGAGTGAATAAATGAGTGAGTGAGTGAGTGAGTGAGTAAGTGAGTGAGTGAGTGAGTGAGTAGTGAGTGAGTGAGTAAATGAGTGTGTGAGTGAGTGAGTGAGTGAGTGAGTGAGTGAGTGAGTGAGTGAGTAAATGTGTGAGTGAGTGAGTGAGTGAGTGAGTGAGTGAGTGAGTAAATGAGTGTGTGAGTAAGTGAGTGAGTGAGTAAATGAGTGTGTGTGAGTGAGTGGTGAGTGAGTGAGTGAGTGAGTGAGTAAATGAGTGTGTGGTGAGTGAGTGAGTGGTGAGTGAGTAAATGAGTGTGTGGTGAGTGAGTGAGTAAATAAATGAGTGAGTGAGTGAGTGAGTGAGTGAGTGAGTGAGTAAATGAGTGAGTGAGTGAGTGAGTGAGTGAGTGAGTGAGTAAATAAATGAATGAGTGAGTGAGTGGTGAGTGAGTGAGGAGTGAGTGAGTGAGTGAGTGAGTAAATGAGTGTGTGAGTGAGTGAGTGAGTAAATGAGTGTGTGAGTAAGTGAGTGAGTGAGTGAGTGAGTGAGTAAGTAAATGAGTGAGTGGTGAGTGAGTGAGTGAGTGAGTGAGTGAGTGAGTAAATGAGTGTGTGAGTAAGTGAGTGGTGAGTGAGTGAGTAAGTAAATGAGTGTGTGAGTGAGTGAGTGAGTGAGTGGGTAAATGAGTGTGTGAGTGAGTGAGTGAGTGAGTAAATGAGTGTGTGAGTAAGTGAGTGAGTGAGTGAGTAAGTAAATGAGTGTGTGGTGAGTGAGTGAGTGAGTGAGTAAATAAATGAGTGAGTGAGTGAGTGAATAAATAAATGAGTAAGTGAGTGAGTGAGTGAGTGAGTGAGTGAGTGAGTAAATAAATGAGTGAGTGAGTGAGTGAGTGAGTGAGTGAGTGAGTGAGTGAGTAAATGAGTGAGTGAGTGAGTGAGTGAGTAAATAAATGAGTGAGTGAGTGAGTGAGTGAGTGAGTAAATAAATGAGTGAGTGAGTGAGTGAGTGAGTGAGTAAATGAGTAAATGAGTGAGTGAGTGAATAAATGATTAAATGGAAGAATAAATGATTGAGTGAGTAGTTGTGTACTTACAAATATGTGAGTTCAGTATTCTAATAATTATTGATGATGATTAATAAAAGTATTATACCAATGATGATTATTTTTTATCTTGTTTATGTTAAATATGAAGCTAAAACTTGACTGATATTTTGCGAGAATTGGCATGAAGGTGGAATTGACACACAAGCAAGAAGCTTCCAGAACCGTGCGGCTGGAATAAAACCGGATTAGAAATGTGTCTAAATGTCCTGATTGGTCTGAAATAATGATTGTGGGGTTAAACCTTGAGTTCGAGAAGAGTGGAGCGGAGTGGAGCGTCATGGCTGTATTTCAGCTTCACTGTCAGCCTGGTGGAGATGCTCGCTTATTGTTTACAAAGGTCAAGCACTGAAGACAGATGAAATTTGTCTAAATGGTTCCTGTCAGGTCATGCATCATGAAGCAGCCTAGCAGAGGCTAAACACCAATCATTAATGACAAAACAGAGCTGTGGACTCAAGATAAGTGGGTGGAGTCTCACCATAAGTTTAACTACAAATACTAAGTGGGCGGAGTCTCACCATTCTAACTGGAGAGGTAGGTAAGTGGGCGAAAACTCACTTTACTGTCAACTCAAGATGATAAGTGGGCGGAGTCTTACTATAGTGTCAACTCTAGATGACAAGTGGGCAGAGTCTTACCCTAGTGCTTAATATAGATGATAAATGAACAAAGTCTCACCATAATGCTAACTCGAGATGATAAGTGGGCGGAGTCTCACCGTAATGCTAAATCTAGATGATAAGTGGACAAAGTCTCACCATAATGCTAACTCGAGATGATAAGTGGGCGGAGTCCCACCATAATGCTAACTCGAGGTGATAAGTGGCCAGAGTCCTATAATAATGCTAACTCTAGATGATAAGGGGGTGACGTCTCACCATAATGCTAATTAGAGATAAGTGGGTGGAGTCTCACAATAGTGCAAACTTAAGATGATAAGTGGGCGGAGTCTCACCATAACTAGATTCTTATCTAAATGGTTCCTGTCAGGGTTGCATCAGGCTAAACACCGATCCTTAACGACAAAACAAAGCTGTGCATTCTTCCAAAAATATCTGAGTCTCTTCACAGGATTCCAGACACACCCATACAACTACAGCTACAAATACCAAGTGGGCGGAGTCATACTATAAAGCTGACTACAGAAAGCAGGACACACTTATATCCCTATTGCTGCGGATTACATGTGATCAGAGCATCGCAATAGTTCCATCTATACTACAGAAATCCACACAAACTCGTATGACTACAGATCGAGATCATAAGTGGGCGGAGTCTTGCTATAACTTAATTACAGGAAGCCACAGAAACAAATACGATTCAAGTTGATAAGTGGGCGGAGTCTCGCTCTAGCACTGACTTCCATTTACATGGTTTTCTGCATTTTAAAATCGAGTTACTGCAACATCGAAAATACACCGAGCACGTGAGCCGATCGATACACAAATCTGAAAATCTCCCTGATGACTCTGATATCAAATATATGACGAAAAATAAAAAAAATAAAAAAATTGCCAGAAAAGAAAAAAAGAGAGAGAGAGATAATGAGAGAAAAAAGGGATTTTTGGACTTAAAAGCATTACATTAAAATGTCAAAAACGAACACATTAACCTAAATAATGTCAGCAATGACAAAGTTTTATTCTGTACATTACTGAAGAATCATATAAAAATCCCTCCATCCAGCTGAGTTCTTACCACTGCCACCAAGCCGTTCCTGACTACACACACTTTTTGCTAGAAATATTGCTCTGATGGATATGTTTTTTGGTTTAGTCCGTTATCAGGACGGATCATGAGCGTGTGAAGACGCAGGATCATAAGCACCTCCATGGTGTGTTTATAATAATCTGATGACAAGCAGCATGTGAGTCACAGCAGGTATAAAAGGAACAAACATGGTGTTTATAAGGAGAGGAACGTCTGTCTACTCCACTCCACTCCACTCCACTCCACTTCTCTTCTCTTCTCCTTTAAGTGCCACTTCAGGGGGAAAAAAACTCCAGAACGTGTCACTGTGGACACTAATGAAGTGTTTTTGCAGGAATCTTTCAATTCCTTTACTGATTTTGTACATTTTTCGGGCACTTCCTCTTGGGATTTGTCTTTTTTTTAATAAAAGGTTTGTTTTAAAAAGATTTTCAGTTCTTTTCCTTCCGAACGCAGACCAAACCCAAACTTACTTAATTATCGTAATGTCCCGGGCTGGACTACAAATCAGTGGGGAAAAAAATCCACATAAAAGTGCAAACAAATACGTTTTACATTGTTTTGCCAAAAGTATTGGGACACCTGATTTATCCATCTTTATGTGGTTATTTTCTAAACTTTTCCCACAAAGTTAGAAGGACACAGTAAGAGGGACACAGTACAAAAATGTCTCTGGATGCATTTGGTTTTATTTTGGTTCAATTATATTAAAAAAAAAATTATTAAAAAAACAATTTTAAACATACTGTTGGGGCAAAAGTATTGGGACAACAGACATTTCCAGTTATATGTCATTTTTCTCTGGAGTGTAACCACAAACAAAAAAAGTGCTTGGATGCGTTTGGTATCATAAAATTCCACGTTCAAATGTACTCGGAAACCCCAAACCTGCACAAAGATCTCCTTTATCCACAGTGACAGTGAACTGAGCAGTTGAGGGTCAGGAGCCCAGCAGTGGCATATTGGTGGTGCTGGGATTTAAAATTGTTACCTTCTGATCCACTGCCTTAACCACTAAGCTACCACCTTCCTACATGAGTAGAAGTGGAAGAACTCCTGTTATAGAGCTCCGACCCTCCTGAACAACCTCTGGGTGGGAATTTTCATGCTGACTGCACCCCAGGCCTCCTCACCTCTTCCTCATCAGTAAACGATTTAACAACCTGAAAAAAACTTCCACAAATCTACATAAAATCTAGTGGAACATCCCAGAAGAGTGGAGGTTACTATAAGAGCAGATGAAGACTAAACATGGAATGGGATGTTCACAAAGAAACACATGGCATGTGGTCAGGTGTCCACAAACTTTTGACAGTATAGTGTGTATATAACACATATACTCTTTAATATTCAGTTTAAATGTAACAGTTGAGGTACAAAAAGTTTATTCAGTTTATTCTTCTCGACCGCGGCTTGAAGGTTGGATCTTCCTGAGGAAATTCGTCAGCGAGGAGAAGCTGGATCTTATTCTCCAGAGCTGAACATCTTCTGGTTTAAAGAAGCCTGAATTTTAGTTTTCCAAAATATATAAATAAATAACGTGTTGGGAATTAATTGGGATGCTGCATCCTCAGCGTGTGGGAGGTGTCTCCTCACTCCTCGCTCCTCACTCCTCGCTCCTCACAACCTCCTCTTCAGTAACACGAGTCCTGTCACGTTGAGTTTTTTTTTCATGACAGGCCAGAAGATCAAATGGAGAATTTTCCTCAAAAGGAGGACTGAAGGCGCTCGTGCGGCGTTCTCTACACACGTGTTATCTCGAGAGCTTTTTTTTTTTTTGTTCCTGCTTTCGTGCTCGGCGGAGGGACGTGTAGCGTGCGGAGTGCGGCGCACAGAGGCGTGTGAGGTGCAGCTGAGTGATAAACAGCGTCATAAACAGCTCGGTTCAGAAGCACAGCTCTCAAAGGATTAGAGGCCGTTATGCCGAGCGAATGTTAATGCGACGTGCGCCGAGGCAAAAATAATCCACTTTCTATTTTTTTTTCCATACGAGCGCTCGGTTCATCCCTTATGTAACGTCACGTCTCATCACATGTCCTCACACACTTCTCTACTGAACCGCCTGGAGATTTTCTACACCGTCAAACCTTCACACATGTACATTAAATTTTTTTCCAGGCGTTTGCACTATTTTTACTTCAGAAAATACACTATTTGCGGAAAAAAGAACAAAAATGACCAGTTGCTTGGTTATTAAGGATAAAACATAAAGAGAGATTTCTAAGAAATTGATTTTCATAATTATATAAAGCTCTAACGCTGCTTTGAGACAATGTCGATTGAAAAAAGTGCTATCGAGACGAATCAAATTTTGTTATTACCGTATTTTCCGGACTATAAGCCGCTACTTTTTCCCACGTTTTGAGCCCCACGGCTTAAACAACGAAGTGCCAAATTTATGGATTTTTTTGGGGGTTTTCCCGTTTTCACAAAATTCAATAAAAAAAACTGAACCCCATAACATTAGACCAATGAAATTGCAGAACGGGTTCAGTTGAACCAATGAAACTCTTTATATTAAATCAGATGCGCTCCACCTGAATTGGGCTGCACCACATCATAAATATGGATGATGTTCCTCTGACGTTTGACCTGCCGCTCACTCGGACTGTCTACAGAAATGTGAATCATTCGTCACGCTGAAAACAACCGGGCATGAAAACACACTTCACCTGTGTTCTGAGCTGCACGGCATCGGGAGAAAAGATTCACAGATGGTGATTTTAAACGCACGACGATGCTAAAAGATAAACTCTCGAGAGAAATAGTTGTGAAAGGAAGGAGGAAGACAGTGAACAATGACTTTCTTGGTAGCTACTGTTTAGATACAAGTCGTGTAACAGACACTGTCTTTCATTAAAGCCTGTGTAAAGTTCATTAGTTTCAGTGTAGACACGGCTTATAGACAGGTGCGGCGTATTTAAGTTCAAAATAAACATCTTTTTCAAATTCAGTGGGTGCGGCTTATATATGGGTGCATTTAATAGTCCGGAAATTACGGTAAATGCAGAACTAGTTACAGTCTTCAGGATTTAGTGGTCATGCACGATTTCGAGCGTAAAAAAAAAATGTATAAAAAGCTTTTCATTTGAAAGTGGAGGTGTGATCGAGGCTGAGGGTCTGAAAGCACCAGGCTGAAAGCGTCTGCACGAGAGCTGGCTGATGGAAGCTCCGCCACTGTGCTGCACTTCTTCTAAAAAAGTTTCACCTTGTGAAGCGAGCGATGTTGCACGCACTCGTACTTTCACTCGTCGCGAAGCTGCAACGTTTTAAGGAACAAATCTCGGCTGCAGCGAGCGCGTGTCTCATGCCTACCTTCGTGATTAGTCATACGGAGGTGGGCGGCTTCACCGAGACACACGAACACGTCTGCTAAAAGGCTAGAGATTTGTATACGCTCTTCCAGCTGCTTTTTTCTGCTGCTCGACTGTGTTCATGCTCATTATGTTATTTTGACCAAACCTTCACCTCACGGCAAACAAAACGCGACGGGTTCTGACACCGCGTGGTCCGATAGAGCAGCTAATGAAGATAACGAAGTGTGGTTTGAAAAGTATGTCATCAGCACCAGAACATCATTTCATATCCTGGATCTTTCGCCTGAAGATTCGCAACAAAAAAAATCATAAACTTTATTTATTTATTATTGGCTTTCGATAAAAGTAAACAATGTCATTTTATTTTGTTTATTTCTGAACGCCTTGGAGCAATTTTATTTTATAAAACAAAAAATAAACGCCAACAAATCCAGTAACTGTTTTGAGCAGAAAATAGAGACTGTTCTGTCCTGCTTATATCACAGTTTGTTTTTTACAAGTTGAGAAAATTGATTCACTCGACTCACCACCATGGAATCAAGTCAGAGTTCTGCTTTCAGTGGCATCGTTCCCAAGATCAAGACTCGGTCTGTGTACCGGAAAGTACTTTATTTATCTACGTTTAAATACAATCACCTTCCAAGTAGCCCCTTTGCAAAGCAATACAACGCCCCCATCATTCTTCTGGAATGTGTTCTGGAAGTCTACTTTTCAAAGCGATCTGCACTGGATCTCTGCGGTGGTGTCAAAACAACAAGCTTTACGCTGCATCTTCATCTCCAGGAAATCTGGTGAGAAGATTGGGTGCAGAAGTGAGATCATGTGGATTGCATGCAGAGCGGTTTCGTGGTTGAGCTTGTCAAAGTCCTCCAGTGAAGTTCTTCCGCTTTTGCCGATGGATACACTTCGAATGACTCGTTGCTGCTTCGCCATATGGCAAACGTGCGTCACATCAAACATCTCTGTGGCAGATTTGCCCAGTTTCATGCAGAATTTCACGTTTGCTCTTTGTTCTAACTCGCTGTCCGTGATAAAATCGCAGACGTGGTAATGCACCAGTGCTCCTATCGTCTAGTTAATTAATTGGTCCAATCAACTAACCATTAATCACCATAGATTCCATAAATTTATCATTAATGACTTTTACTTCCATAAAACCGTCACTAATCGCCTTTTTGACCAGATCATTAAACTACCATTGCTCCTATCAATAGATCACTAATCACAATTGTTTCCATCAATAAACCACAAAATCACCATTTCTCCCATCATCCTATCACTGATCACCATTGTTCCCAACAATTAATCACCGATGCTCCATTAACCTGTCACTATATACTATTAACCATCAATAAACAATGAATTTACCCCTCAATAGCTCACTAATCACCACTGCTCCCATCAAACCATTAACAATCAGTACTCCCACCAAGCCATTACCAATCCCCATTACCCCTATCAAACAATTACTAATCCCCATTACTCCCATTAAATGATTACTAATCCCCATTACTCCCATTAAACCATTACATTCACCATTACTCCTAAAAGCCTAAAAATGCTCACCATTGTTCCAAACAACAGATCACTAGTCTCCAATGCTCTCTTCAATAAATCATTAATTACTATTGCTCCAATCAAACCATCACTAATCACCATTGTTCCAAAGGATTTCTCACCAATGCTCTCAACATCCTGTCACATCCCCAATACTCATATTTATTATATCACTAATCCCCAATACTCCTATTAATAATATCACTAATCCCCAATACTCCTATTTATAATATCACTAATCCCAATACTCATATTTTTTCAATCACTAATCCCCAAATACATCCATTATATCACCACTAATCCTCAATATTCCCATTGTAACATCACTAATCCCCAGAATTCCCATTAAAAAAATCACTAATCCCCAATATTTCCATTATAATATCACTAATCCCAATACTCATTTTTTAAATCACTAATCCCCATATACATTCATTATAATATCACTAATCCCCAAATATATTCATTATAATATCACTAATCCCCAATATTCCCATTATAATATCACTAATCCCCAATACTCCCATTATAATATCACTTATTCCAATGCTCATATTTATAATATCACTAATCCCCAATACTTATTTTTTAAATCACTAATCCCGAATACTCCCATTATAATATCACAAATCCCAAATAGTTTTATTTATACTAATTTACATTTACATTTATGGCATTTGGCAGACACCCATATCCAACGCGAATTCTAATTGAGCAGTTGAGGATTGAGGGCCTTGTTCAAGGGTCCAGCAGTGGCAGCTTGGTGGTGCTTGGATTTGAACTTGTGACCTTCCGATCCAGAGTTTAATGACATCAAAAGATCACTAATCCCTATTGGTCCAATCAAAAGATCACTAATCCCCATCACTCCCTACACAAATCACTTTGTCCCCAAGGATCGATCAATATTTAACACTGTTCATTTCGTCATTGCTTGTTGTTTATCTGCGGTTAGTTTATTCTCTGTAGAATAAAGTGATGGAAAAAGATGGAAGATTCTGTTGAAGCCTGCGTGCATCCGGCAAAGTCATCATCAGCACAGCACGTGTGATTCTCACTTCTATCAGCTGTTTACAACACGTCCAACATCAGCATGGAAAGTGATATATCGGCTCTGCGTCATCTGCCTCATCTCATTAGAGCCGCGTCCTGCAGTCAAGGGCAAGCAGAGTATTCGCTTTTACGCTCCGCAGCCCGTTCGCTTCGTCCTTCGTCTTTTCTATTCAATAAAGAGTTTTTCAGAGTCAGGCTTTGGGGACACATCGTAGCTCTGTCTCTAAATCTACTGCACAGTTATTACATCATCTTTCAACATCTGAGAAAAGGGTTATTATCTATTTGTAATGTGGCATTCTAGGTATTAAAAAACCCGTCTCAAATACGGTATCGCTGGAATATTTTTAGAGCAGAATGATCTATTATAAAATGTAATTTCAGCTGATAAATAATAAATAAATATATCTCCGCTACTCATTATTTTGCAAGGTTTCCGTCTTTTCATTTAAAGAAATAAATCTCAGGTTCTCAATTTTTTTTTTTTTTTTTTTTGCAAAACTTATCTTTAATTAACAGTTTCCTACGTTACCCACAATACCGTTAGAACTCCTGCATAGGATTCAGGTTGCATCTGTATGTCAAATAGAGAGACATGGTGCCACTTTATTCCTTTACCTCCACATCTGTACATCTGCTCAAACACTCTAGCTTCCGAAGCTTCAACTGTCATGCTAACATCACCGCTAAAAGGGCTTACACGGCGCACGGCTGCATTGCATTCTGGGACATGGAGGCCAGCGTTTGCTTTAAGCTCTTTATTACTTCTAAGCTGGAATTGTTACTTATTATATACAATAAAAAAAACACTAGTCAATTTCCTTGTGTGTTTGTCTGTCTATCAGTCTGTCTGACAATCAGGCAGTCTGTGTCTATTTATCTGTCAGTCTGTCTATCAGTCAGTCAGTCCATCTGTCCATCTATTTGTCTGTCTGACTGTCTGTCTGATAGATAGATAGATAGATAGATAGATAGATAGATAGATAGATAGATAGATAGATAGATAGATAGATAGATAGATAGATAGACTATCCGTCTATCTGTCTATCTATCTATCTATCTATCTATCTGTCTGTCTGTCTGTCTGTCTGTCTGTCTGTCTGTCTGTCTGTCTTTTTTTCCCAGCATACAAATGCATAACCTTTTTCTTTGTTTCATTTGAACTTATAATATAAATGATGACAATCAGTCAATCAAACCATTGATGATCCTGAATATCATTAAATAAAAAAAGCAAAATAGTTCTAGCCAACATCAAAACCTGACCTATTAGTCACTCTGGCTCCATCTCCTCTACAGCACACAGCGGCTAACGCTATCACAGGGATCCCACCAGGAAGAATCCCAGCAAATCAGCACCAAAATCACTAATCACACCACATGTCCTGCAATATAAACACACTTCCTGTGTTTCGCTGCAAAACATTTTCGCAAACTTAAGCTGGAATCCTGCGAACAATAGCACGAGTATAAGCAGAACCTTTGCGCTCGGACTACACTTCCTGGCTAGCGGAGATAGGCTAATCCTCATCTAGCATTAATGCTATCTCTTTTTTGCAAAATATTGGAATAATTATGTGCCGCGGGAGCAGTCCACAGAGGCTCTCGAGACCTTTCTGTAGTTCTGTCATTCTCCGAGCGTCACGCAGAGGAAGCATGTGGTCAGAGATGAGCAGCTAGCCTTCTATCGTCCTTCCCTCGCACTTACAGACATCACAGAGATTCAGGATGAAGTCGGGAATGAAAGATACAAACGCTGACTTATTGTGAACGGCAGGAACAAAAAACATGCAGTCGGAATGAACGTAGAAAATGAAAAGGAAAATGAGGAGAGAAGCAGGTCACAAATAAATATCTGTAGAACTTAGCTACGGGTGAGATGTTCTGAGTTTGAATGATAATATTTTGCAAGGAAAGCAGTAGGGCACATTTTAACTTTTTACCTTATGCTACTTTTTCAACAACATCAAGTTTTGCTTACCAAAAAAACCAAGAAAGTACAATAAATTGAAGCCTATATATATATATATATATATATATATATATATATATATATATATATATATATATATATATATATATAATTCTAGCCAAATAAAGTACCAAAAATTACGCATTATTTCTGAACAGCTATCATGGTCATGTGACTTTGGTGAAGCTTTTGGTCATGTGATGAGAATTTCCCTCTGGGATGAAAAAAGTACACTACATGCACCTGAGCACAAGATTGGGATGTGCTTTCTTTTTCAACATCCAATTCCACATTCAGTCTCTATTTGGTGTTATAATGAGCTCTATTCTTCTGGGAAGATGTTCCACTAGATTTTGTGGAGATTTGTGGAGTCAGGTCAGGTACTAATGTACAGTAGGTGAGGTGAGGAGGGATAGGGGGGGGCAGTCAGGGTGAAAGATTGATTTCAATAGGGTCCATGTTTCTGGTAACAGTTTGGAGAAGAACTTCAAATAGGTGGGGAAAAAAAGGTAGGTGTTCCAATACTTTTGGCAATATAATTTATATACAGAACTTTACAAAAATAATGGTCAAGAAGAAAACCACTCCGTGTAGAATCACTTTGGGAACAAAATGCTTCCAGGTAGACATTTTTGGACATGAAATCGTTCCTCTGCCAGAAGCAGTTACAGCTACAACAACAAAGGATTATAAGGAGAACTAGAAAGTTCTACAAGTCGGAAATGGCATTATGTCTGATGAATTATTGTGAATAAGTGAAAAAAAGCTCCATTTGATAAGAAATAGTTGCCTCCAGGAGGTTTTTGGAGTTAAAAGCAAGTCAGTAGCACCAAGGACAGCTACATTTGTACAAGGTGGTATAAAAAAGTTTCTAAACGCTCTGTTTACAAGAAAATATTTTACTTATCGACGTTTACAAACCATCACCTTCAAAATAGTCCCCCTTGCACAGTAATACAGCGCCCCCTGCGTTCCTGCCACTTCTGGAACATGTCCTGGAAGTCGTCTTTTTAAGGAGTCTCAAGCACCTTCTGCAATTCTCACCGGGTGTCTGCAACCGGTCGAAACCGTGACCTTTGAGCCAGATCTTCATGTTTAGGAAGAAGGTGGTTAGTAGGGTGGGTGTGGACGTGAGATCATGTTCCTTCACCTGTGAGGAGAAGCTCGGTGACGTGGTAATGCACGTGATCAGTTTAGCATTGATTTCGTAGCTCCCGTTGTACACAAGATGATGTCTTTCGGCACACTGACTTATGAAGATCGGTGCTACCTGTGACTGTGTATCCGGCCTTGTGCTGCCATCTGCTGTTGTGAGACAAAACAAGTCTGAAAACTTGCTTTTTAATACCACCTCGTATAATTTTGCATTTTAATGAGAAATTGCCATCAGAAGAAATAGTCACCTTGCTGTTAACCACCACAACCACTGTTTTTTTTTCTGACAGGCATAGTATGTTTCCAGTCATTAAATAATACCAGTAATTGGCTCTGCTATCACCGCTACCACAGCCAACCAGGCTAACATGGCTATCACGGCTAACGGAGCACATGTCTACTAAAATAATGAGCTGAAAAGAAACATGCTCCTGAGCATTGCAGTGCGATGCCAGCGTGTCATTGGCGGCCCTGATGGGCTTCTGCTCTGCCAACAAGGCCGAGGTTTTGAAGCTGCTGAGATGATGGATGACACACTTTCACCACTCTCTCTCTCTCTCTCTCTCTCTCTCTCTCTCTTTTCCCTCCTGACATTCAAGCTCATCACAGCCCTATGCTTTTCCCTGCTAATTAGGCAACCTAGCATATTTCTTCTCGGACACAGAGGAGCGATAATTTTGCAGCTGATAAGCATCCAGGAAGAGATCGCATCCGAGCGCTGCTCGATCCCGAGCGTTAAACAGATGAGCTTTTAGCTTTTCATTCTACTGATGCTTGTTACATCGGTCATTTATCCGATTGGTCAGAATTTGCCGATTGATTTCCGAGAGCGGCAGCAGCTGGGACGTAGATGCAGCTGCAAAAAAATTACAGTAGTTTCTATGGTAACTAATGAAACGGATGCGGAGGGGCTGTTTACTCGTTCACAAGGTGTATGGTGAACATTGAGAATGGAAGGAGTCTTTAGTCGCGTCTCGGTAAAAAGAATTAAAAATGTAGCTAAAAGGCGTAAACGGCGGGAATGCTAATATGTCGAAGGCCAAAACGGGAAGAAAAATTTTTGTTTTTAAATGAAAACGTATTCTTTTTAGACATGGCCGTAACCACTGAGCGACCACGTCACTAGGTAATTTTGATCAGGTCTTTAATGGCAATGATGCCACCACTACCACATTCAGCTCTAATACTAATAGAATAGAAAAGCTTTTATTTGTCACATGTACATTGCAGGGAAATTATTTGCTTATCCAAGCTTGTTCAGAACTTGGGGTCAAAGCGCAGGGTCAGCCAGAGGGTCAAGGGCCTTGCTCAAGGGCCCAAGAATGGTGATAGCAGGGCTTGAACCACTGACCTTCCGATCAGTAACCCAGCACCTTAACCACTGTCATTTCCCTTTAATAATAATATACTATTAATATACCAATAATATCCACTTAATAATAATAATAATAATAATAATAATAATAATAATAATAGGAATAAGGAATAATAGTTTTCCTGGCAATACTAAGGCTTGAACCGCCGACCTTCTGATCCCTAGAGCCGTAACGTAATAGAACGATCGTTTCCATTTATACCGCAGGACATTATATTCGCAAATCAATTTCAAGTTGTTGAGGTCAAAAGCTGGTCAAAATTAGCGCCAAAGTCGAAAACAAAGTCCAATCAAGGAAAAACTACAATTTAAAATGAATCAAAGTCAAGTCAAAGTCAAATTAAGTTGGATGAACCCTTTACAAGTCTGTGGAAACACTATAATAATATGGAATAAGGAATAATAATAATAAGTTCACAGAAGGATTTCATTTCCTTGAGTGCCTGGATAGTTTTTATAAGAAGAAAAACTATAAAATTATTCATAAAAAAATCATTTAAAAAATTGCTAAAATAAGAACCTTTTTTTATTGTTTTTTTTTTTTTACTAAATGAACTAAAAACGCTTCATTAGCGAACCACATGCTAACGAATTCAACGAATCTGAAGAAACACTACCTCAGGAATCCCGCTCGTACACATCGACCTGCGAACTGACAAGAGCTCGTTTAGCGGATCGTCGCTAGCGAGCCAGCTGTTTACGACGGCAGGAGGAACCCTAATTTGCATATCCATGAATATTTATTCATCCGGGGCACTTTTTTAAAAATGTAAACGAGTGTGAAATTCTGTCTCGTACAATAATACATATGATTTGAACCCTTATTTTAAATTGGTTTTAGTCTACAGAAATGAAGTTTATTGGTAAAAAAAACTAGCCACGTTCCTGGTAACTTTTCATGCTGAGGTGATTCAGAGCTGCTCTGGTCATCCATCAGATCTGACAGGTCTTCTGTAACTATTCCACAGCCTCAGGTTTACGTTTAAAGGTGACCAGGCTGTGGCTCACAAACTGCTTTTACTTGGAGAAGTTTCTTATTGAATTTTGTTTTATATTCTATAGATACTTAAGTTCCAAAAGTATTAGGACGACCACATTTCCCAGCTATATGTGGTTCCTTTCCAAAAAGTTAGAGGCACACAACTGTGGATGTGGTAGAATGAATTTTTAACTTTGGAAGATCTTGATGAATGTGAATGCTGTATGGCCTTCTCACCATCACCTACATCAGGAACATCTTCCCAGAAGAATGGAGCCTATTATAACAGTAATCTGGGACTATATGTGGAATACAAGGTTCACCCACCGATCTTTGGATCAGGTGTCCACAAACGTTTGACCTTCTACTATCAAGTGTAGTAATATTGATCACATTTTCTTTGTCTAGTGATCTTGACATCAGACTCTGTCACAGAGCAGCTGTGCAGATTTACATCTGTTCAGGATTTAAACGTTAGGAGAACGTACGTATCTGTAGTGAGCGAAACAGGCGTATGTAGTCGAGGAAAAACTCTGCTACAGAAAATGAGAGAAACCTTGAGAGGAACCCTGGGTTTCCAAATGAAGCCTGTCCTTGTCTGAGAGACACCGGAGAGTGTGATTAAAAATAAATCTCTTCTATAAGCGTGTACTGCACGGATAGATCTTGTGCTTTATCCCGTTCAATCATCTATACTTTCAGCGCTTCATTCATTTCTCAAGGTATTTCTTACCTTCTACGTTTCATCTCAGTTCTGTTTGGGATTATGTAATCGTATTGTGCAGCGCTTGTCTTCTAAATGTTCTATAGAATCAAAGGGGACAACGGCTCTGATTTGACTTGCCTTTATTTGTTCTTTCATTTGACTTAGATGTGATTTTGATTTGTTTTGACTTGATCTGACTTTTGCCATAAGCCGACTCGATCTGACTGAATTCCAATTCATTTGACTTTAATTTTTTACATGTGTGGAATTCTTTTGATTTTAATGTGATTCAACTTGCCTTTGACTGGATCGGACTTGATTTGCTTTTGATTTGACTTAGGCTACGTCTATACTAATCAAGATAAGTTTGAAAATGGCGTCTACACTTCCGTTTTCAATCGTTTCCTAAAAGTTGCTCCTTCACACTGAGACGTCTGAAAGCGAACACACGTCCCTGTACTGCGCATGAGCAAAGCGTATCATTTTTCGCATGCCTTTTATTTGCTTTCCGGCTCTTTGAAACATTCAAATGACGGCAATGTTGAGGAGACGCACCGTCACGTGACTAAAAATGTGTATCGTTTTCGAAAGCCTCTGTTTTGGGTAAGTTTTCAAACAAGGTAAAAAAAATTTCAAAAGCTACATATTCAAAAAAGCTATGTTTTCTAAACAAGCTACGATTTAAAAAAAAAGCTACATTTTAAAAACGCTGACTCAGTGTGGATGGAAGGCCAAAATGTGTTTTTTCAAACACAAACATATTAGTGTGGACATGGTCTTAAACTAATGACTTTATCTGAATTCATTTGGTAGAGGAGACTGCATCATGTAGGTTTTCAGCGATTTACAAAAGGTTTAGTTTTTTTGGCCGTATTGGAGTTTAGAATGACGTCTAGCCCTTTTCTCTTCGAACATAAATATTAGAGTAAATTAGTCATTGCTATATAAAAAATAAGGCTCGCCTACAGTTCCAACCCGTAGAGATCCGTAATCCAACTTGCAATTAGTGCAATATTACCTGCAATAATGCAATACTACCAGTGTGCAATATTACCTGCAATACGTGCGTAACTAATTACTAGTGTTCTCTTTTTTGCTTATTTGTATTTATACATTGTGTTGTATATACACTGTATACTATAGTATGTCTCTATTCTTTTATAAATTTGCATTTATTTTTTCTTTGCTGCTGTAACAGAGAAATCTCGACTTTGACTTCATTTTAATAATTTTCTAACTTTAGTTTTTCCTTGAATGGATGCACCCTGGTCTTGACTTTGCCTCCAATGTCGACTTGCCTTTGAATTGGACAACTTGAAATTGAATTGTAAATGTAATGTCGTGTTGTATAACTGGAAATGATCATTCTATTGTGTTAAGGGAGGAAGTAGCACAGTGGTCAATGCTCTGGGTTACTGATTCAAACCCTGGTTTCGCCAAGCTGCCACCTCTTGGGGGCCCTTGAGCAAGGCCCTTAACCCTCTTCAACCCTGGGATGCTTTATCATGGCTCTGACCTCAGCTTCTTATTGCTTATTGTTGGGATGAGAAAAAAGAAAGTCACTGTGATGTACATGTGAAAAACAAATGCATCCGTTTGCTCAGTAATCTGAAGGATTGGAAGTACTTTAGATTGTGATCTATTCCAGGACATTCAACACTTGTGTTCATTCACAATTAAGAATGAAAATTCAGAGCACTTGATAGTAGAAGTGAATAGCTCTTTGGTTATGGCTCTGGGGTATTGAGTGTTGAATGTTGGGGGTAGAAGCCCCACTAAGGGCAAATTACCACCATTGGGCCCTTAAGCAAGACCCTAAACCCCTTCTCCTTTGGAATGCTGTATCATGGCTGACCCTAAGCTGTAACCCCAGCTTTCTAGCAACTTGGGATGTGTGAAGAAAGAATTTTGCTGTTCTATAATGTAAATCTCTTAATAAAAACTCTTTTTTCTTCTTTCCCTTCCCTCACTTTTCATGAGATGTCCGTGCTGTAACACAAACGCAATCAGTTCGTCGTGCCATCTGTCTCTTCACCGAGCAATTTTTTTTCACCATTGATTCATGTGATGTTTCTCTCATCACTGACGAGCAAATACAGTCACATCAAACAGAAATGACTTCACCTCCAGGCAGCAGCGACCGCACAAGATCCTGACCGGGTTTGTTTTTTTTCTCCCCCATTTTTATTTTGTATTTTTCAGCGGTGACACTTATAGACACTGAAACGTAACTATTGCAAGACACAAAGCTTACACACAGGTTTCATCATTTATGTTTCATCACAGATTTAACCGAATCAAAGAATCCCAGACAGGAGCAGGGGTCATCGGGGTGGACGAGTTTCCAGCGACTTGATTCACATAATAAAAGGCAGAAAATAGAAAAAAATAAAAGAAGTGAATCTTGCTGCTGGCGCTTTCGCATGTATTATGTAACGGCATCATTTTGCTGCATAAAAGGAACAAAATCTAGACAGCAGGGATGAATATTAATCAGTTTTCCACTCTTTCTTTTGTCTCAGTTAATCTCCGTGGCGACTGATCATGTGACGCTACGGAAATTTGCCCGTTCGCCAATGTGACGTCATTTAAAGTAAAAAAAATGTACAAAAAAATTAATTAGGACTGCAGCTATCGATTATTTTAACAATCGAGAATTCTACTGATAAGACCATCAATTAATCGAGTAATTGGTAAAGAAGTACTTTTTCTTTTTTTAAAGATCAATACTAAATATATTTCCTGCCAAAAAAGGTCATTTTGTATGTAAGAAGATTTTATTTATATTTTAACAATTCATATATATATATTTTTTAAATCATACATTCTATTTTTATTTCACAACAATTGTAATGATTGATTATATTATAAATGTTATGCTATTTAACCTGTTTTTCACTTATTCTCATTTTATTCAATTTTTTTTCCTATTTTATTTTTAAATTATACATTTTTATTTAATTATTTCTTTGTTTTTTGTTTTTATTCTGCCCTATTTCTAACTATCATTTTGTAAACTCTATTATATTTTGATTATTATTAATCATTTAATTTTCTTTTTATATTTGTATTATTTCTATTAGAATTGTATATATATATATATATATATATATATATATATATATATATATATATATATATATACACACATATAAAAGATTTTACTCTTTAATTATTTCTTCTATTTTTCTTTTTTTTCTTTTATTCTCCTCTTTAGGGCTAAAAGCATTTTGCAGCATATCAATAGACTTTTCCTAAAAACCGAATATAAATTGTAGTGTTTTGGCTCAAACTTCGGAATAAATCAGACAGGATGGCTAGTTACCTCAATGAGCTGAACAAAACTGTTGTTACAGGAGCCATTAAATATTTTGTTCATGTTAATAAATCACAGAGCGCATCAGTGATACTGACATTGCAGGCTTATTAGCAGTTTTATAAACCCCTGGGAATTTCAAGATGAGGAGAGGACATGGGTGGGGTCTTATTTGCATAACCATGAATATGTATGAGCTTTGCATTTATAAGGGTGAACGTTAGACAGATGTCTCTCACACACACACACACACACACACACACACACACACACACACACACAAACACACACACACACACACACACACACACACACACACACACACACACACACACACACATTAAACTAAAATATGTATACTATTATATATACACTTGTATTAAAATGAGTGGTTTATTACCCATTTCTTTGACAAAGTAAACAGACTATAAGAAATCACATTATAGTAATCATTAATTAGTAATCAGTAATTGGATGAATAATAACTAGATTGCTTCAAAAAATCAGTCAAATTTTAGGGTTAAAAGAGAGCTAGCATCTTAAACTTAAACCATGTTTATATTTTGTTCTGTACAGCTGAGCCATAATGACGGAAGATGCACGGACCCCATGGACCACTGTTTTAGCCATAAGGACACAAAAGACCCCATTGCTAAACCCCATAGATTGCTGCTTGAGCCATGGTGACACATAAGGTGCTTGGACCCCACAAATTCCTGCTTAAACTATAGTAACACAGAAGATGCTAGAACCTCACAAACCGCACCTTGAGCCACGGTGACACAAAGTTCTTGGACCCACACATTTCTGTTGAATTATGGAGACACAGATGGTGCTTGGATCCCACAGATTCCCGCTTAAAATATAGTAACACAGTCGGTGCTTGGACCCTACAAATTGCTGCTTGACATATGGTGACACAGAAAGTGCTTGGACCCCATGGATCGCTGCACAGAAAGTGCTTGAAACCCACAAATCGCTGCTTGTGGCGATCATATTTTCGATCTGATAGTTCATTTGAGGTTAGTAATGCTCAGATTGATTTTATTTCACACCCAATCATCTATACATGCTTGGGTAAAAGTTAGCGCACCCTTCTGGCGTTAAACACACACATGTAAACGATCCGATGCTACGATACAATCCACGCAGCCCTGTTAGCAAACACCTGGCAAAAAAGCAAACCCGTGATGTATTTACGGCATAATGGAGTACAGTCAGTATCGCTCGAGCGATGTAGCGATGATGAGGTGCTGCGGGGAGAGTTTGACTATCACATAGACATGGAGAGATGGAATAAAAATAAAGATGCGCGTGATTTATAGGTCGAGGCCCGACATTGTAAATATTTCATCCGACAACAGATGTGTTGGAGCCGTAGGCGTACGAGTGCGTGCTCACGGCTGGAGCGTGCAAAATAAACCAGACAACAACAAGCTGTACACAGTGCATGACTGGAGCCCTGTGAAACCATCAACATACGGCGTGAATGAATGTATAGGAAACGTCCACGAAATGAAAAGTTGTGCATAAATATCTCAAATATCTCTATGTGCAAAACAACTGATCCAGTGGCAACTTGAAAAGTGCTTCAGCAGGGACCACCTCTGTATCGAAGTCTTCTGCTTCTGTGGTTTCTGATTTGCGATAAGTTGAGCCACAATAAAAATAAAAGAAATCTAATTAATAAAATACATTTTTCTATATTGATTCAATTAAGTGAACAATTAAATAGACACAAAATGTAATATTAAATAGAAAATATAATTACATAATTTATATTTGTATGAATTTGGCTTACAGCTGATAAAAACTCTAAATTCAGTATCTCAGGAAATTTGAATATTGTGAAAAAGTTTAATATTGGAAACTTGTGATGTCACACTCTAATCAGCTCATTAAATCCAAACACCTGTGCATTTATATGGTGTCTCAGTCTAATTCAGGCTTCACAATCATGGGGAAGACTGCTGACTTGACAGTTGTCCACATGACAATCATTGACACTCTGCACATGAAGGGTGAGACACAAAAGGTCATGGCTGAAGAAGCTGCTGTTCGCCGAGTTCTGTGTCTAAGCACATTGATGGAAAAAAAAATGTGGTAGAAAAAGGTAAAATGAAGTCCATTCAGGATTTTGGGGAGATTTACAAAAAGTGGACTGCAGCTGGACTCAGTGCTTCAAGAGCCTCCAGGCACAGACTGAGGCGGTCCTCGTGTCGAGCAGCTCCTGAACCAGAGACAACGTCAGAGGTGTCTTACTTGGTATTGAGTACATATACAGTAAAAAACAGACTTTCCAGAAAGCCAACAATTTACTAAAAATGCTTTTTGATTGGTCTTATGAAGTTTTCAGATTTTTTGTGATGTGCCATAATCCAAAATCATCCAAAGTAAAAGAAATAAACACTTGAAATATATATCAGTGTGTGTGTGATGAATCTATATAATATACACGTTTCACTTTTTGTATTGAAATACTAAAATAAATCAACTTTTCAATATTCTAATTTATTAAGATGCACCTGTGTGTGTGTGTGTGTGTGTGTGTGTGTGTGTGTGTGTGTGTGTGTGTGTGTGTGTCTGTATATATCTATATATTTCATTTGTGTACTATTATACTATATCTAATAACATCCGTTACAATAATTATTGCAAAATATGACATTAATTATATAATAAAATAATATACATGCACACCTCACATATAATAGACAACAAATCTAAAATCAAATTTTAATTAGAAATGTAATTAAGAATAATAATTCCTCCCAGGACACTGATAAAACCTTGAAAATATAAAAATAAAAATATATGTAAACCTTAAATTAAAAAGAAAAAAAAATGTAATAAATTCAAATAAAATAAAATCTCTGCTTTTTTCTCCTAATATCCAGCCACCACTGGCACCGAATATCAGATCGCTGCGATGTCTGACAAATACGGTCAAATTTCTCTCATTATAACTCTTAATATCAGAATATTAAAAAAGAAATAAAAGATGATTGCTAGGCATTACTTTTCCCGATTTCAAGGTTGAAACTATTCCCAGCGACTACTAATCTCCATAACAGAAATCAATTCTTGAATCAAATGACCATCTCGCAACAGAACAAAGTGATTTCATGGTTAAAATGGAAGAATATCCACATAAATGACATCACG
The DNA here is from genome assembly GCF_014805685.1 of Silurus meridionalis. Classification (NCBI taxonomy): domain Eukaryota; kingdom Metazoa; phylum Chordata; class Actinopteri; order Siluriformes; family Siluridae; genus Silurus; species Silurus meridionalis. The sequence goes on along the minus strand of NC_060884.1, from coordinate 32,893,587 downwards.
GATAAATAAAAGAGAACAAGTCTTCTCCGTTCCGTCATTCGCAAATGATGCAGCCACTGGTGTTTATTTTTTATTTTTTTCTCCGTCTGCCTTCAGTGCATTAGCTTAAAGCATTTCCGCTTCATAACTCGGTAATATAAACTCTTGTGTACGAGCCGGAGGAATTTAGCAGCGCAATAAAATAAGCTTTTAATAAGAGATGCATATTAAAGCTGAAGAAGCAAGCCGTAAACTGCAGCAACGGCAAAGCAGGGAATAATTCATGGAGGAAGTGAAGTGCCCAAGAGCTGCGACTAATGCTCACATCGAACTCTCTCAACAAAGTGCCAAAAAATGATCTTCATAGAAAGTCGGAGAAAGTCAATGACTGTACAAATACTTATATTTTACATTAAGGCTCCGAGCACTAAAAACACTCATCAGAAAGTGGACTCCTAATGATGACTGGATTACTTATATACAGTATATATGTGTATCTGTGTGGCTGTGCATTTCCCCCTAAGCCTTCAGTGGAGTCCAACCTCCATCAATCCACCTCTTAATCCCATTATTACAACGCCACTGCTCTAGAAACCATCAGTATTATAGAGAAGTGCAGTAGAACAGAGCGCTGCCTCACACACAGGATCTCATACAGAAAATATGAAGGTCATCACTAAAGCAAGAAACCCAATGAACACAATTCAACATGTCTCCTTTCACTGGAGCCACAACTGCACCTCCACATACATCATCTCTAACAAAAGCATCAATATTCACCTCATCACATCACCCTGGGGTTTTCCCCAATTTTTTTCCATGCATTACGGTTTTCCTGGGGATTGAAAACAAAAGCAAATGATGTATTTTTTCACACAAAATCTACAGGAAAGAAAACTAAGTATAAACATCTCATAAAAAAGCTCAATCGTTCTTCTGATCAGTTTTGTCCGACCTTCTCTCACAATGTCCAGCTTGTTCTGAAAAGTCTGTCTTGTAAATGTCTGTGACCAAAATCGCTTTTGTCTCCTCTGTAAAACAGCAATTTAGTCCACAGGTATATATTTGAGCTTGTGCAGTCTGTTACAGACTCTGGTTGCGAGCTCTGAATAGTGTGCTCTCTGGCCATCCAATCGAAGGACGTGAAAATGCCGATGTGTTTAGACGCCTGCTAGATGAATGTTCAAATCGCAATCTGATTGGTTAAAATGACATCTTAAAGCAACAGAGTTTTTGGTATAAAAATAAAAAATCCTCAGGTGCTGATCCTGCTGGCCTTACAAGAACCAGATAGTTCTGACCCCGAAAAAAAACATGTGACAGCTGAAATCTGATTGGATAGAAACTCAAACCTGAACTTAGAGAATAGATTATTGGGATTAATTGAATACATGTTCATGAACACAAATATATTAAAATGTTAGAAAATAATTCTAACAAAGTGTAGGCCAGGAGAGGACTTGCTGACCCTAATGGCCTTCCGCTGATATTAATGTAAATACATGTAAATTAAAGGGGCTCTCATCTTATATTTTTTACTTGCTTGGATCAGCCTATGACGTGACTCTTATCCACTCTGGAAATTTTAGAAATTAACAATAGTTTCATGTCGTAGCTCCTGTTCTCACTTACGCTATAGCAGCTATAAACACTCTTTCCCACACGGGTCCCACAACCCCTCCATCTCAAACTCCTCTGCTCTGAAGCAGTTCACCTGCACATCGGATCATCCGTTCCTTTCCAACGAGTTGTTCCCATAGAAACGGCAACGTGATCAAGCGACGAGGTTCGTATATAAAAACCCTGCGTTTACTCTCCGGTTTTGACCGAATAAAAAAAAACGATTGGTCTGAAGGCCCACAAATAATTGCGGAAGAAAAAAAAGAAGTTAAGAACTCTGCAGGATTGAGTGGTTTTAAAGTTTTCCTCCTTCAGGAAGACGCTTTGATGGACGTTATCTTTCGGTAAATCAATTAAAGTCATTACAATTGCAAATTCGTCCCCACGCTTTCCCGCTAATCGCTTTGAACTCGTTTGGCCCGGGATACAATATTTGAAGCGATAATAAATAAATATCTTTAATACGGATCCTCCAAGAGGCTGAGCGCGAGGGGACGCCGGGGTGAGAGCCTGAGAGGAGGAAGGCTTATTGATTGGCTCGACTGCTTTGTATTCTGTTCACTAATAATTACCAGTGCAGCCTATCCAATTACACACACACACACACACACACACACACACACACACACACACACACACAGGTTCATTATGCAAATAAGAAGGACTCATTTAAGGCAGGCTTACAGGACTTCATTTACACTCGCGTAGACATGACGACGCACTCGATTACATCCGCGCGCCTTCGTTTCTTAATTGAAACCGAACTGCGCTTATAAAGTTTATAGAAATTCAGAAGTTTTTTCTTTCTTTCTTTCTTTCTCTTTTTTTTTTTTTTTTGTTTAACCGTCAACCCTTTCATTGCTACATCCGCAAAAAAGTCTTAAAAGGTTAATGGCGTCTGGTTGATTCTCAGCCCGCTGCGGTGTCGAGAGGAGGATCGGTCGTTGTGTGAAGTCTTATTAACTGCGAAAGAGAAGAGAAGAAAAAAAACGAGCGAAAATCAGGAGACGCTCGACGGAGCTGAGGTTCAACTCACCCGGATTGAGCCGATTGGTTTTTTTCAGCGAGAGAGAGAAAAAAAAGATAATAAATCGGGATTCGGTAAAAAGGTGTTGATTGGTTTCCTGTAACGGCAGCTGGGACAATAGCGCAAAATTATATAAACACTTTTCATCTGATACGTTAGCGTTTCTATGGCAACGGTGCGTCCAAAGCGACATGTTCTGCAAAAAATCTTTTATTATCTATGCAGTTTAATTGGTGGCAAAAGTATTGAAAATCCCTTATTCAAGTAAACAAACACGGTACAAGATACAGACTGTGGTGTCGTGTGTGGACACCTGGGCATGAGATTGGTATGCGCTTTCTTTTTATACCTTTAGTCTCTGTTTGCTGTTAGAATGATCTCCACTCTTCTGGGAAGACGTTCCACTAGATTTTTCATGGAGATCTGTGTGAGATTTTATTCAGCTACAAGGGTGTTACTAAAGTCAGGTACTGGGAGGTCGGGGGTGCAGTCAGCGTTCACATTAATCCCAAAGGTGTGTGATAGGGTTGGAGCTCTATAACAGGAGATCTTTCACTCCAAACCATGGAAAGCAGATCTTCATGGAGATGACTTTGTGCATAGGGACACTGTCATGCTGGGAACAGATTTGGGTACCAAAACAAATGTAATTAAAAAGCTCAAAATCGATCAGAAAAATATGAAAAAAAATTGAATTGACGATTATTTCCTATTTCATTAAGACACACTGAGGTCATAAAATAATATTCATTAATGTTCCATGTAGCCAAATAGAGCCAGTTTAATGAAAATCTGCTTTAAATGGGAAGATCTCCTGATAAAGAGCTCCACCCCTATTAAACACGTTCGGAAGGAACCTCGAAAAGCGCATGATGTCCACAAACCTAACGTTGCATTAATAGCGGAAACGGATCTCGTAAAGATTCTGTGCTTTGTGGAGATGAGAATATGATTCACTGGGTTTGTAGAAACTGAGGAGGAAATATAAATAAATAAATCAGCTGCCGCTATTAATATGGTGTAATGGCGCTGCTGAAGCCAGCTGGGATCCGGTTTATGCTTCGGCTTCTGGAAAAAAAATCATTTTCATTCATTAGCGACAAATAATAAAAATCGGTGCAATTAATAGATGATTAATTAACGGAGAAATTGATCCGTGGTTTTGTTGCGCAGATGCGATCGAGCTGATTAATTAGGCAAATAGACGTATTCGAGAAAAATTGCTTTCTTTCAGACTCGCTTTTATTGAGCAGAGAATAGCCACTGAGTTACGTGCAGTTAAGCCCCTCCCACCCAATGACAAGTTACTTGCTAGAACGGTAAATGCAAAGTTTATAAATTAAATAAAAAATGAAAACTTGACATGCTCCAATGGGAGTGAAGCGGTGTTAAGCCCCTCCCTATTACAGGATTGTGGATTTTTTAATGAAATTGTAAATAAAAAATCAACCATCTCAATAAACAGACTCTGTGAATGGCAGACTGTCCGCAAAAGATTAGCCCCGCCCCATTAGAGGTTTGTGCAAGAATTGAGTGTTTTCAATGTATTTAAAAAAAAAACTTTTAAATGTAAGATATGATAGAACTTTATTAATCCCAAAGGAATTAAACATTATAATAAACAAAATTGACATTCTAAATATATACAAATGTATTCGAAAAACACAAAGGTGCTAAAAAACTAACATATTGTAGATTTCACAGAAAATGAATATTGTGGTATTGCGATATTTATTTTAATTTGAAAATAAAATTCCAAAATGTTGAATGGCAAATGACGACTGTCCAGCAGAGTTTAGCCAATGAGAGTGAAGCATGGTTAGGCCCCACCCCCTTGACAGGTTTGTGCCAATATCAAGGTGGTAGTTTAGTGGTAAAGGTATTTAATTTTTGGATCCTAAGTTAAAATCCCAGCCAATTTAAGCTGCCCCTAATGGGCCCCTGAGCAAGGCCCTTAACCCTATAGCTGCTTACTAGTATGAATGAAAAAATAAAAAATTGCTCTAGATACCAAATGTAACGCTGCAGATTAGTAAATAAAATTTGAATATAAAAATAAACACTTGAAAGGCTTCTATTCAGACTCTGTAAATGACAGGAAAATCCAGAAGATTCCTGTAAGCCAAACACAAAGAAAAAAAAAGAAAGAAAAAGCCAGAGGGCCATCAGGGCTCCATCTCAGCGGTAAAGTTAGACGATGCACACGTGTCAGAAAGAGAACGTCAGATATGTGTCAACGAAACAGAACGGCTTTTCATCCTGACGCAACGCTGGAAGCGGCGTCTCCTCTCCGGACGGCAGAGGCAGAGATTCTCCGTGTGCTGAAGATGTGAGAAATGCGACATGTCTTCGTTTACAGCTTAACTCCTGTGACACGGGGAAATCGGTATGAATATAAACCGCTGTGAAACGCAATAATAAACGTGCGAGAACAAGCGAGCGCGTGATCCGCCTGAGAATTTTTATAATTACACAAAGGTCATGTGATCGAGAACGCAGGAAACTGTTCAGATCTGTTCTGGAGTCCAGAGCCGTACCGACGCAGGGCCAAGGATCTCCGGCGACTCGGCTGTCAGCGAAACGTTCCAGGATCATTAAATATAAAGCGAGTTAGCAAGAAGGACGGAGGCAGCGTTTTAGGGCAGGAAAGATCTGACCTATTTGTGAAGGCAGAATAAGGACAGCTGTCTTACGCATGGCCTGCTCAAGATCTAGAAACCTTTTGGCAGACATGGAAAGCAAAATTCTGATGGAAGATAAAAGATTCTCTGGGTGAAAAAAAACTAACCTAAAGGACTGAATTTGCGTGGTTGAATGTTCGCTATTTTCTTCATCATTTGCTCTTTCTTTTCCTCCTCCTTATTCCTCCTCTTATTTTTATTAATAGGGTGCAAGAACTCGTCTCGGCTGCCTTTTGTTATTCTACCTTCTTCCTCTGCTTTTTTTTTTTCGTCCTATTTCTTCTTTAGCTTTTTTTGTGGCAACCCCTATAAACGTTGGTGGAGGGTTTTAGCTACATTCTGACCAAGTCTGGGCCAATTACTGCTAACACACTAGTGCCACCTATGGGTCATATTTGGACCAAATTTAGAAGTGCATTTACACTCAGCTTTCGAACCAGATCTCAAAAAATCATTTGAGTAAATTGAGATTTAGTTTAATTTACGGTAGATATTAGATACATCAATAAAACAAATAAAAAAACATGCGGCCAGCTTTTTATACAGACTCTGTGAATGGGAGACTCCTGAAGAGAGATTAGCCAATGAGAGTCAAGCATCAGTAAGTCCCACCCCTTTTAAACGTTTGTTTTGGTTTTATCTTTAAAACCAAATGAGAGCTCGGTGGTTAAATTGTTGTACTTTTTGGACTTTCAGAAGAAGCACCACTAAAGTGTCACTATTGGGGCCCCTGTGTAAGGCCCTAAACCCTTATCTCCTAAGTGTACAAATAAAATACAAATAATTGTAAGTCTAATTCTAATTCTAAGAAGAACCATTGTGCTGAACTCCACAAAAACCCTCTAGCTCCACCAATAGGGAAACATGTAGACAAGCGTTGACAAAAGAACAGCTGATACAATTTGCATATACAATATATCTGAACATCCCGTTCCACATTTAGTCTCCATTTGCTGTTATGAGCTCCACTCTCCTGGAAAGATGTTCCACTGGATTTTTTTGGGAGATTTGTAAAGATTCATTCAGCCACAAGGGTGTTAGTAAAGTCAGGTACTGGTGTAGGTGAGAAGGTGAGGAGGCCTGGGGTGCAGCCAGTGTTCACATTCATTCATGTTTAATAGGGTTGGAGCTCTGTAGCTGGAGATCTTCCACATTTCGGTCCCTAGAAAGCAGATCTTCATGTAGCTGGGTTTGTGGACAGAGGTATTGTCATGCTGGAACAGGTTTGGGTCTCCTAGGTTAAGTGAAGGGAATAGAGACTGTCATTAAAGATAATCAACCACATTATAGCTGCCGTAGTGTAAGCAATAACAGGAAATAAACTGTTTTAGGAACAACTGTACCTTTAAATAGCTAAAAAATCATCACATTATGGTTGTCATCAGAAATGACTAACAACTTGTCATATTTGGTTTCGGAGACACAAAATACGAAGGTTATAGGAACGTCTCAACATCATCCCATGACGCCAACAAACCAGGAAATTGGAATTGAAATGTGTGTGTGTGTGTGTGTGTGTGTGTGTGTGTGTGCCTTATTCCTTCATTTTCCTTCAAACGTTGCTGTTACGACTGTGTAAACTCCAACGTGTTGAAATGCACACAGTCATGCTGAATAATTAAAGAAAAAAAAAAAGAAAACATTGACTCCGGCATCGCTTTAGTACGAATAAAAAACAATAATCTCTTGAAGCACTTTAAATCGCAAGGTCTACACAACATTAGCCTTGTATTATGCTTTAAACTAACGCTCTACTCTCCCAACGGTGCACAGCCAATTTTGCCTGAGCGAATGTGTGATTCAACTAATCAGCTATTTATCAATCCCTGCTCGAGTTGATTAAAGATGTGCGAGAGCTGGAAATCACCAAACTTAACAATATATATAGCAGCACGTAGGAAGACTTACAGGCTCTTATTCGCGTTCAGATTTCAAGTCAAGTGGATTTCAACTATGAACAGTACAATACAATATACAGACACGAACAATGTTTTTTTTTTTTTTTTATGTTTTTCCAAAGATTAGCTAAAAACTGATGACTAGCATGTTTTTAATGCTAGTGGAAGCTGAATTTTTTTTCCATTTAGCACTTTTTCCTCACATGCATGTTGAAAACAAATTGTCTGATGATGGTCATGAATACCGAAAGCTGACTGGTTAATTTCTCAAACCTTGCCGAACTCTGATTGGTTGACGGAAGCCAAATTATTCAAATGTGCATTGAAAAAAACTGATCATTTTTCAAATAACCTCAAGCCATGCAAAAAAATCCCGCACTGTCTCCCTCAGTCTCCTTTCCCCGAACGTCTCAACTAACTTCCAGCGAAAGTGCTTGGACCCGTAATTCTATTTGCAAAAATACAGCAGAACAGATGTTTATTTTTATTAAAACAGAGACACCGTGAGCCGTCAGTTCCGTCTCAATCGGCACGATGAAGATCTACATCGCTTAGAACGTGTCCTGGGACGGTGTCAGATTTCGACGCGTGGAGAGGACGTGCTGTTTCTGTCTCGCATTTCAAAGGAACCCGAGCTTTTTTTATTAACAGCTACTGCTACAGAATAAAAATAAACAGGTATCTGAGTGTACAGTTCTCACATCACAAAGACAGCAAACACACAGCATTCCTTTGTAGCAGCGCTACACCAGAGCTACTCCCAGGCAGTATATAAACAAAAAAAAACCTACTCTAGAAACATTCAGCAACCGCCGAGTCTTAAATAAACTCATAATGCTGGTGCGTTCCTATCTTCTTTTTTTCTTCTTCTTCTTTTTTTTCCCCCCACAAGCAATGAAAATGCTGCCGAGCTGAAGGTCTGTTTTGCTGAAAGTGAATGATATGAAATGAAATTCTAAAGATTACGGTTTATGGCCTGTAGTATGGAGATGAAAACGAGATTGGACTGGAATGAACTGGAGAGTATTGCGCTCTGGTCATGAGCGATATCCCAGGATTCCATAGAAATGCAATCGTGTAGATCTGGCGTCAGCGAAATGGGAATAGTGTGTTAGTGGAAATGTGAGCTTTATGAAATCGTTATTATATATATGGAACTGGTATGCAAACCCTTTTTTCAATAAAAAATATATATAAACAGGTAAAAAAAAAAAGCTAAAATCCCCCTTTTGAATAATAAATATACAAACACTACACAACATAGCAGTGGTGTTCTACCTGAATCAATCCACCTCTTAATACAACCATTATAAAGCCACGGCTCTAGAAACCATTAATATTACAGAGAAGCGCAGTAAAACAGAGCGCTGCATCAAACACAGGATCTCATACGCCAAGAATGAATGTCATCACTTAAGCAAAAAACCCAATTCAACACCTCTCTTTTCACTGTAGCCACAGCTGCACCTCCCACATACATCATCTCTAGCAGCAGCATTGATATTAACCCCAGAATGCGACCCCGGGTTTTTTTCACCTTTTACTCGACGGCGTATAGGGCGAGAGAAACGCTATGAAATCAAAAAAATGGAATGTTGGAATAATTTAATACATTTTTATGGACAAAAAAATAGTCAAATGTAAGTCAGTGATTCTGAGTTTATGACAGCAGAGAAGGACTTTCTGACCCTGATGGCCTTCCACTTCTATACACAAATGTATACAATGTATATTTTTATAAATAAATAAATGTATATAATTCTATTCACTTAAGTGCTACTGTATTCTTAAACCCCTTTATAAGGACCTGATTAATATGAAGCTTTTATTTTTGAGACAGGAAGTGACTAAAGTGTCAGGATCGTAATGTGATTATTCTCTTACAAATCTCACCATTTTTACTAAAAGAAAAGAAAAAAAAGTTTGTGGAAATATGTACGATCAAAATAAACAAATTGCTTGCCGAAACAACACCTCAGTGCCAGATTGGTCAATGGACCAATCGCGCTCAGAGGCAATTCGTTAGTCCCGAGCCACAGAAAAGAATCGTTTAGAATGAATGAATCGGGTTCCATAAACAAAAGACTGACGTGAAAGCGTTAAAGCGCCGACCAGATTTACACAACAAACCACTCACACCTGTCCACATTACCCAGAATAATATCCAATTTATTGCGATTAGCATTATTAGTATGCTAATCATGTTGGCGAAACTAATCAGTGAGCTCATACAGAGATTTTGCTAACATCTCAAGGTTGTGAAAATACCTCACAAATGTAAGCTAGTTTGCTGTGAATGGAGCTAATATACATCATGAATTTAGCCTCATGTTACCTAGCGAGTTTTGCTAACGTCTTTTTTAAACCATCACCTTATGCTAGCTTGCGGGCAAACCTTAATTCTTGTTTGAACTAGCATGCTAGAAACAGGTGTGATATAATTAGGATGATAGAGCACTTAATAGGTTTCCAAGCTAGTCAGTTTAAATATAAAACAACACATAAGGCTAGTAATAACATTACTTTTATAACGTTACTATTACACTATTATGTCGCTTGTTAGCAAACTTGACTAGCTACTAAACGCTAGTGCAAGAGAGGTCAATTAAGCTATGATAAATACTTAGCTGGGATGTTTTATGTGGCTAAAATGGAAAATAAATATTTTTTTAGTTTCATGCAAAAAAACATGTTTAGCGTGGACATTAGCATATCTTTTGCACTTTCGGTTGAATGTGATAACGTTTTTTTTCTGTCAGAAAGTGTGAGTAAAACTTATGTAGGACCTTTCACGTGAATTTGATGTCCGTATTTACACATTGGTGATCGCGTCATCGCGTCATCGACGGCACCAATGTAGCGCCAAAGTGGTGTTCAGAGTATCAGAGGGTTTTTTTTTTTTCTTGAGCGATGTTACACACTTGAGCGCCCCGAAAACATCTAGCCAAATATGAACTCTCCTGACGCTAATGAAAGTAATATTTTCGAACGGTTAAAAAGAGAACGAGGCTGTGTAAACGCGAGGGGAGAGAAAGCCGAGCGTGAACGAGAGCTGACAATACGAGCTTAACGCATGAACGCTTCCTTATCGCAAGCTGTTCAGCGCCCACTTTCCCCCAAAGCCGCCGTGGCAGAATGATTCGCCTGAGAAAACCTGCAAAAAGAAGGCGACTGCCTCAGCCATCACGCCGTGTCTGAACGTACTCGTCTTTTTTCTTTTCTTTCTTTCTTTTATGGTCAGTAAAATAATGAGGAGCTATTGTGTGAATGTGTGTGTGTGTGTGTGTGTGTGTGTGTGTGTGTGTGTGTGTGTGTGTGTGTGTGTGTGTGTGTGTGTGTGTGAGAATGTGTGTGTATCCTCATTTAATTTTAGGATATAACATTTTTTTGCAATTCTGAACAAGATTTCATCACCGCCAGCTTTATTAGAAAGAGATTAATAGATTAAGTGGATTAATAAATACGGAAAGAGAACAAAATTACTATAAAGCTTCTCTTATTCTTATTCTCTTGTTCTTCTTATTATACTTCTCTAAAATGGAAAAATGGAATGAAGCAGTGATGGATAAATCACCAGGTGAGGAGAGGTGCTAACGAGAACATCCTAGCAGACTAGGAGAAAAAAAAAGAAAGTTTTTTTTCCTCACAAAAAAGCCTTGATAAATGATTAGTTGACACAGCTAGTCTTTTTTTTTTTCACACCAACAGCTACTGAAAGCGTCGAGCCGTGCCCTTTCCCCTTCAGTGAATCAGTTTGTTCTGAACTGCTTGTGTAACTAAACAAGTATTATATCTGAGTGGCCTGTATCGCCATAGCAACAAAAAAGGTACATCCTGTATGTTTTAAAATGATTACTAATGTTCATACCTTTTATCCAGAATAATATCCAGTTTACTTTGATTAGCATACATAGTATGCTAATCGAGACATAAAATTTAATTAAATGAAAGAGACTTCGCTAACACAGGGCTGTGAAAATACTTCCCAAATGTTAGCTAGTTTGCTGTAAAAATAGAGCTAATATATCTCATGAATAAATTCACGCTCACGCTACGAGTATTGCTAATTCTTTTTTTGTTTTATACATCAACATATGCTAGCTTGAAAGCAAACCTTATCTTATATGAACCAGCATGCTAGAAACAGGTAAAATGTGCGTTAGATTTTTTTCGCAAGCCTTCAGGTCTCGATTACAGGTAGTCTTTATTTTTTTTATCCTAACAGCTACGGAAAGCGACGAGACGCACCCTTTGCCCTTCGGTGAACGCTTTGGAACGCGAACGCTGATAACCGATTAAACGTCCAATAGTTTTTGAAATGGATATCAGATTAAAGAAAAATCAATAAAACAAACACTGTGTAGAACTTTATTGCAGAAATAAAATGGAGGGGATCCACATCTGCACCGTGCAGATTCTCCACTGGTGTCCCACAAGGCTCGGTACTTGGTCCCCTCCTTTTCTCCCTCTATACCCACTCCATTGGTGAAGTCAAAACCTCACATGGGTTTTCTTATCACTGCTGTGCAGATGACACTCAACTAATCTTTTCTTTCCTTCCATCAGATACCACAGCTTCCGCTCAGATATCAGCATGCTTGACAGACATATCTTCATGGATGAGTGCTCACCAACTAAAACTCAACCCCAGCAAAACAGAACTGCTGGTCATCCCAGGTGATTCATCTCCAGGTCAAGATCTCCAAAAAACACTTCATGACTCTCTGCTCTCCCCTTCAGCCACTGCTCGTAACCTTGGGGTAACTATGGACAATGAACTGTCCTTCTTCCCACATGTCGCTAATCTTGCTTGTTCTTGTCGATTTCTTCTCTATAACATCCAAAGGATTCGAACATTTCTGTCCACACTGGCTGCCCAGGTGCTTGTTTAGTCTCTTGTCATTTCAAGACTTGACTACTGCAACTCTCTGCTGGCAGGTCTTCCCCTGAACACAATTGGTCCACTGCAAATGATCCAAAACACAGCTGCACGACTTGTGTTCAATCAGCTGCACGTATCAGATTCAAAACACTGATGCTTGAATACAAGGCCAAAATGGACCAGCACCATCTTACCTCAGTGACCTTATCACATCTCACACTGCACCACGCTGTCTGAGATCCTCCAGCACTGCTCAACTGGTACCTCCTTCTCTCAGAATGAGAGGTAAGTACACCTCAAGGCTCTTCTCTGTTCTGGCACCAAGGGGGTGGAATGAACTTCCCCTTGATGTCCGTACAGCAGAGTCCCTGACTATCTTCAAGCGACGACTGAAGACCTACCTCTTCCTGAAATACCTAACCCTGAACTTAAATTGGCACTTCCAAGCTTGTAGAATTCAAGGTTTATATTTATATTCAGTTTGTAATCTTGCGTACCAGTGTTGATTTATTCATTACTAGAGACTCAAAGCACTTTTGTACGTCGCTCTGGATAAGGGCGTCTGCTAAATGCCGCAAATGTATATGTAAATATAAAATAGTAATAACCGTAATTTAAATGCTCTGGACGTTGTATAGACATTTCAAGATGGCCATTTTAAGCATGGCTGTTTGGATTCAGGTGAAATAGTAACGCTTCCATTTAAGTGAAGGTAATAAAGTTGGAAGTTGTTTGTTTGTTTTCAACATTTAATAATACATTTAAAATACCTACAAGTTTTTACATTTTCGATTTGTCTGTCAACTTTAGTGGATGCACTATAATAAAACACAACCCGGAAAAACTATCTGTGATTTTTCCCGATAGTTCCAGCAATCGACTATCGGTGCAGATTAATTTTGTGAAACGGATGAATCCGTTGACCTCTATGAGCAAGACTGTGTGTGTAAATTACCTGCATCTCTGCTGCATCTCTACTTAACTCCTAATGGTAATTTTCATTCTATTTCCCATTTGAACGTTTTCTTCTCCAGATCAAGAAATTCATCTTGTGCGTTTTTATTTATTTATTTTTATCAAAATCACTGTATGCAAAAATCCTCCATGGACCTCAGGAAGGTTCGTTCGTAAATTTAAAAAATAGCAGGATGAAACGGTTACATGACGCCGATTCAACCGACAGACCAGAAACTACCTGCGTTCGCCACCTCGCACCTGAACTTCCAGCCAATCACAATGCAGCGCTCCTCAACAAGTCTGGGACGAACCGATATGGAGTGCTGATTTAAAAAGTACAGCCAGAAGAGCCGAATATTCCTCCCACTTTGACTATTAAGGCGATAAAAACCAGAAGCCACGGGCCGTGTCGCTCGTTACACGTGCGGCTTTTTCGTTGAAGAAACTCCGGACTACGACTTTTATTCGTCCTGCAGGTCTCCGGGAAAACGCTTGCGTGATTTTAAATGGAGGTCTGAAATAAAATGCAAAAAAAAAGAAAAGTCAGAGTTTAATTTTTTTTTTTTGTAAAAGTGGCACTGATCTCCGGGGAGCGGCGAAAGTGCGAAAGCTTTGTACCAAAAAAAAAAAAAAAAAGTGGCGATTAATCAAGAGAGGAGAAGAAGTGGTGTAAAGAATGAGCAGCCCCCATACACACACACACACACACACACACACACACACACACACACACACACATTGATATGAAGTGCTGAAGTGGGCTGTGTGAGCCAAAAGGCCAAAGAGCATCGGAGCCTCTGAGAGCACATCCTGACATTAATGGGGAAAGTGGGACAGTCGTGACTGGCCTATCGACAGCATGCAACACACCCACTCTCATTTCATCCACTCCTTGGTGCAAGATATAAAGAGCTAGGCCCGCTCTATCTCTCTCTCTCTCTGTCTCTCTCTCTCCCTCTCTGTCTCTCCAGCTCCCAATGATGAAGTTTTAAAATGTCACATTGGCCCGCATGTGAATATTTATCTGAAATCAAGCGAGGAGGAGGAGGAGGGTTGGGTAGTTGTCGAAACGACGCGGACTCACGCCGGCTAAACGCTGCCGTGTAGCTCGGGTCTACAAAGCGTAATGAGCGGCTGCAGCTGTGCTCCTTTCACTAATTACGCAAATAATATTCAGGCGCGTGGTGATGAGGATGCTGGTCAGGTCTGAGGGACTCTCTCATTATGGCCCGCACGACTGCAGGAGAAGGACCTCTGTGACCGGGAAAAACAATGTATATTTGCGAGCCCGAGCTCCACTCGGCCTTTTGTCATGTAGAACGACGCCTCGGGCGCTGACGCCTGAGCTTTTTGGCGAGAATTGAGTATTATTGGAAATGTATGTAAGAGGCGTGAGAAACGGAATCGGTGAAGCGTCGCTAAGGGGGTTGGGGCCGAACTGTTTCCTTTCTCAAATAACTTCAACTCGATGTAGAAAGTTTGTCGACACCCGAGCGTTGGGATGTGCGTCCTTTTTTGAAAATCCAAATCCACCCCTTTTGATAACTCTTTCAGGAAGATATTTATGGAGATTTGTTTAGACACATGTCTAAACAATTTATCCCAATTTATCCCAAACGTGCTCAATACGGTTTAGCGCTCTTTAGCTATATATTATATATACTATAACTAGTATATAACTATTTACTATAACGATATACTATTATATTAGGTTGCAAAATTTCAGGAATTTTCAAGATTGGAAATTTTCAATGGGAATTAACTGTGAAATTACAAAAATCGTGGAAATGAATTGTAGTTTTGTTTAAAAAAATAAAAATTGGTTAAAACATCCAGATTAAATGCAATTTAGTTGAATTTCTACCTAAACATTCACCAATCACATGCACACGTACTGCAGGGTTACTGAAACCACGCCCCCTACATGCATTGTTCATTCCTGTAGATCAGTGGTCCACAACCTTTTTCGCACCACGGACCAGTTTAATGTCGGACAATATTTTCACGGACCGGCCTTTAAGGTGTGGCAGATTAATACAACAAAATAAAATGATACGACCATAAAAACTGGTATCTAAATATAATAATAAACGTGAATCCACTGTGGTTTTTTTTGTTCATTTTGCTCTCTTGGGGGTTTGAATTTAGCGGTAATGTATTATGTGTTAGCGGCCGGAGCCCCTTTAAGAAGGTAGTGGATGGAGGTTAGACTTGGCCGAGGCAACATGACATGCATCAAGAGTGAGTCATAGACAGATCATTTCATAAATAAAACATCGTTCAGCATCAGATAATAAATAAAATGGAAATAATGTAAGTTATGTATTCTTTCTGTGCGGCCCGGTACCAATTGACCCACGGACCGGTGCCGGTCCACGGCCTGGGGGATTTGGGACCACTGCTCTAGAACATAACACACATCATTTCTGACAATCCTGCACACAAAATAATGTCAAGAAATGTGCATCTTAGTATTTACATAAATGACATTATTATTACATACGTTTATGTTGAAAACGTCTTTGTGCTGCGTGTAAACTGTTGCACGATAAAAATGCTACAATTGTAAATACAAATATGCTGACTAAGCAGACATTTAGGTGAGATACTTAAAAAAATTGTCTAAAAAAAAGACCATCTACAATCAATAAATAAAAAGTCGGATTTTTTTATATGTATTAATTTGCGCATGTGTCAGCTTATGTTTCTATTTATGTTTGTATATATACAGTACAGACCAAAAGTTTGGACACACCTTCTCATTCAAAGAGTTTACTTTATTTTCATGACTATGAAAATTGTAGATTCACACTGAAGGCATCAAAACTATGAATTAACACATGTGGAATTATATACATAACAAAAAAGTGTGAAACAACTGAAAAATGTCATATTCTAGGTTCTTCAAAGTAGCCACCTTTTGCTTTGATTACTGCTTTGCACATTCTTGGCATTCTCTTGATGAGCTTCAAGAGGTAGTCACCTGAAATGGTCTTCCAACAGTCTTGAAGGAGTTCCCCGAGAGATGCTTGGCACTTGTTGGCCCTTTTGCCTTCACTCTGCGGTCCAGCTCACCCCTAAACCATCTCGATTGGGTTCCGGTCCGGTGACTGTGGAGGCCAGGTCATCTGGCGCAGCACCCCATCACTCTCCTTCTTGGTCAAATAGCCCTTGATGCCTTCAGTGTGACTCTACAATTTTCATAGTCATGAAAATTAAGAAAACTCTTTGAATGAGAAGGTGTGTCCAAACTTTTGGTCTGTACTGTACATTTTATATACATTTCTCTCCAAATTTCGAATTTGTTCCCATAAATTTCCATAATTTCCAATAAACTCCTGGTAAGTTTTCAACTTTCAGGTTTCAAGTTTTATTTGTCATATGTACAGACGTTAGCGACGATTTGTACAATTAAATTCTTAAGTGAGGCTACAGGCAAACTACAACGAAAAAACTATAGCCACCCTGCACAAACCCTTCCACAGGACATATAATAAACAAGGAAGAAGGTATAAATAAATCTTAACAAAAGCACAAACAGTCAAGTCTCGTTATATCACACATTTTTCCGAATCCAATTCCAGTCATTTCCATTCGTCACAGAGCTCAGAAACTGACATCTGATCCGCTGGGTATCAAATTGGTGTCATATCCATCCATCCATCCTTCTTCTATACCTCTTATCCTACACAAAGTCGCCTGGAGCCTGTTCTTCCAGGGACCCCCCGGGGGGGCACAAGGACTACCCTGGACACCAATACAGTACAATCTGGAAATGCCTTTATAGTGCGAGAGGAAACCGGAGTAACCTGAGGAAACCCCCAAAGCACTGGGTGGAACGTGCAAACACACACACACACACACATTAAGTAGAGGGACACTTCGAACCCCCGACCCCCTGGGGTAAGTGGCAAATGTGCAAAACATCACTAACTGACCAATTGTCCCGTATTCCCCACAACCTACAACTACCCCCACTCCTTCAACTTAGGCCCCTCCCCCCTCATTTATTACCAAAACTTCAAAACACAGATTTTATTCAAAATACCAGTGTATATGTTTGTGTGTATGAAATATCGAGTACCATCACAGTCGTACCGAATCACCACTAATGACTTTGCTGGAAAAAAGCAAACCGGTCGTGGTATTTTTACAGACGAGTATCAGCCACGCGGCGTCGTTCGCTAATCCGGCAGTTGTGTCCCGAATCTGCAAGTCTCGCCGCGGTCTCTCTGCTACAGTACGTAGCTTTCACTAATGAGGAAGAGAGCTGGCGTTTCCTTTCGGCCCATGAGAACATGGAGATATCCCTGCTCATGAATTCATTTTCGCTGCTCTAATTTAGATTCCTGCACTGGAGTACTTTTGGGTGATGTTGACTGGGGAAAAAAGTAAAAAAATGTAAAGCACATCCTATATATTATCGATATATATTATACGTCCAATGGCATCATCGCTGCCGTCCTCCCATTGGTGGAAAAATTAAGCGTCAAACCATCATTAACAGTGTAAAGAATAAAGGGCCGGGCCGATATATCAATATAATATCAATATTGTGATAAATGATTATACAATACACTTTTCGGAGATATCGTTGCCATGGTGATGATTTCTTTCTTTCAATGTTTTATTCAAAATTAAATGGTATTAAATATGCAGTGCTGATTTGACTTTTTCTTTTTAACTTATCCCTTTTCTTCAGACATTGAAAGTACACTACCATTCTTTAGATATCGTGATGTGAGATTTTTGTCACATTGCCCAGCTCTACTGTAAAATTTTAATCATAAAATACTCGTCTGACACTTAAGACTCCTTCCGTAAAAGTTACAAATAAATGTATTAATTAAAACTCAAAGATTATATACATTATTTGTGTGGCGGCCGTCATGTGTCATGTTATTGCTATGGAAACGAATTCGGATAAAGGGAGGTGGAAGTTTAGTGCTTAAGGCATTAGACTTAATATTGGAAGGTCATGAGTTCAAATCCCAGCCACACCAAGATGAAGCAGCCACTCCTGGGCCCCCTGAACAAGGCCCTTACCCCCATAGCTGCTCTGTGGTATAAATGAGAATAATGAAAGTCGCTCTGAAAATCTTTCAAATATCCCCACCCTGATCTATGGTAACAATGAAATATGGTATATTTGTGTATATAAATGCCGGATTAATGCTACATCGTGAATCCTGGACCTCAAGACACGTGAAGCAAACTCAGAGCAGCACTGACAATCACGGTGACGTCTGGGATTTTACGCCGAAGCGAACCAATCACATGCACTTAACTCCACTCCATTACCTGCATTAATTCTGACATAAATGACTAGACTCGGCTAATGACTGGAATCCGTACAGACACTGATGTGAGCTCTGCCTTAAATCAAAGACTCTCGGGGTGATCAAGGGCATTCACGTCACGACGGTGAAGATCCATTCGTCAATTAATCAGCCGATTAATGAGCAGCGAATCGACAATTATTGCGCGAAACATTCCCTGTATGAGGAAAACGCCCATCCAATTCAGTCGGGTTTTATTGTACAGTCAAGCCATGCTTTATTGATTTCTCTTTCGAGGAACCCACAAGTGTATAGATGAAGTTGAGGATGAAGAAGTTTAAATGATCACAGTATTAGCTGCAGGGTTGCCAGATTCAAATAATCCTTTTATTATCCATCCAAGGTCCAAGCCAATATCTCTTCCTGGGAGGGGAGGGGAGGTGAGGGGAAGGGAGGGGTAGCTCCAAGCTGTCCAAGCTGCCACTCTTAGGCCCTTAAGCAAAGCCCTTAACCCTCTGTGCCCTGGAGGCGCTGTATCATGGCTGACCCTAAACTCTGACCCCGGCTTCCGAGCAAGTAGGGATATGCATAGAAAAGAATTTAACTGCGCTGTTATGTATATGTGACAAATAAAGGCTATTCCTACTTCTCTCCCATAAGGAAGATATACTGTACATTAAGGTAGGGTTGCCAGATTGAATCAACACTTTGCAAGTGTGTATTCAATGATTCCCCGCCTTAATGTAAAAAAAAAAAAAAAAAAGGCACAGGTTGCCAGATTAAAAACAGCAAATGATATTTAATTTCTATACAAACATTATTCAAACATTAAAATAAAACAGGGTTGCCAGTTTGCTACGGCCTGACAATTTCAATGTGTCTAAGCTCCTGATTTATGACACACCCAGCATTTTTTATTCAAAACGTCAATTTTCCTGTAACGTATCATTTCATTTTATGTTGAGGTCCCAGTAGTGCACAAGTAAAAAATGAGGATGAGGATGATGTATGGGAGGATCCTCCATATTCAAGTCTCTTATTATATAATTACAGTTGTAGGTAGAGGGTTGCCAGATTTAATCAAATGTGTTCAAACCATCTTCTAAACCTTAACTGGATTACAAAATAAACACATCCTTTTGCAGCTGCTTCTTTAACCTGATTATTTCTTCTTTTTTTCCACACTGTGTTACTAGTTTCAAAAGCAATGTGACTGAGGAGGTTGAAGAAGCAGCTGAAGAAATCAGGAACACACCCATGAATTGTTTAATAGTATACATTTTCCCCCTCATATGATTTTTCTTTTTTGGTTTGAAAGCTTCTTATAGTTTATAGATGAAGATGAGGATAAGATGAGGATGAGGTTTGAACACATCCTGTCTGTCTTTCTGTCTGTCACGTCTCTGATCATAAAATCACACTGGGAGCTGCAGGGTTGCCAAATTGAATCAACTGTTTACAAAGGACACACATACCTTTTTTTCCCATCCTAATTCGAATTAAATCATAAATAATAATTAGTGATTTCAATATATTAATCATTTTATTTAATGGGAACGTTGGGGGGGTTGCCAGATTGTAAAACGTCCTTTCATTGACTTAATGCCATGAAATAATATCAATCAGTATGACTATGATTTGCATATAATAAAAACTCAGACCTGCACTCTCTCTAATACACATGATGATAATAATGATGATGATGATATCCTAAACAAAATGATACAAGGTACGAATTATACAATTCTTTTTATAACGCATATCTGGCAACCCCGGGTTTGAAATGGCTGAATGAACGCCTTTTTCATGCACTTGCAGACTTCAGGGTTTGGATCCACAGCCGGGTTCTGGTTCCAGCGTAAGAAAAGTCCAAACACAGAGACTCAAAAACAAACGTTACACATTGTAGAGGTTTTTATGGTTTCCGGTTTGGGAGAAATAAAAAAACATCAACACCATCAACAAACAAAAAAGAGCTAGCGGGGTTTCCGAATGAAAGAAAAGAAAGGAGGGAAAAAAAGGAGAAACGGAAACCTCCCCATCCCTCATTCCTGTTACACAATCGCTGAAAAGTGAAGGTGAAAAGAAGGAAAAAAAGGATGAAGTCGGGAATGGAGCGGGAAATGCGCGAGCCTTTTGAAGAAGTGCAACATAGTGTCAAATAGCGGTGCGTGCGTGTGTGTGTGTGTGTGTGTGTGTGTGTGTGTGTGTAACAAGCACGCACTGATCACCACCGACTGTTAGAAAGTATTAAAAAGTATCAGAATGTATTGTAGAGTAATGGAGACTATTTGAGACTATTGGAGACTATTTGAGACTATTGGAGACTATTGGAGACCACTGGAAAGAACTGATGAGAACTGTGGAGTATATAAATGTCGATGAGACTATTGGAGAATTTATGGGATAGCACCAGTGAGCATCAGAGGGGTAAAGTGGTTGTTGTGTGTTGTTTATTAATATAAAGGTTAGTTGTGTGTGTGTGTGTGTGTGTGTGTGTGTGTGTGTGTGTGTGTGTGTGTGTGTGTGTGTAACGCAAATACAAACTGGAGAGCCCTGACTATTGTGGAGCATTAGAGAGTATCTACATGTAGTGGAGACTATTGAAGACCACTGGAGACCACTGGAGAGCATTGGAGAGTATTTGAAAGCATTGGAGAATATCTGAGAGTATTGGAGAATATCTGAGAATATCTGAGAATATTGGAGAGTATTGGAGAATATCTGAGAATATTGGAGAGTATTGGAGAGTATTGGAGAATATTGGAGAGTATTGAAGAGTGTTGTAGGTGTAGTGTGTTGCTGTAATGAGCTCGCAGTGGTGTTGCCTATTACCCTAAAGGTGAGTTGTTTTGTGTGTTTGTGTGTGTGTGTGTGTGTGTGTGTGTGTGTGTGTGTGTGTGTGTGTGTGTGTGTACCTGAGCAGCGCCGTGTCTCCTTGCCGGCTCACCACACTCTCACTCGAGGCATAGTCCACAGTTTGTCCAGCTGGCAAGCAGGAAGGCAGAAAGCAGCACAGGCTGAGGATGATCGCGGTGAGCCACTGACCGGAGACGCACGCATCCTGCACCGCACTCATAATGTCCATCACCGCGGGCTGAGAGCTTCACCACTGCCCCGCAAGCTCTCAAACAACAAGAACAAAAAACAACACAAAACACACCGGCGATAGCGCTTTAAAATGATAATCCTGTTTCTTCTGCTGCTTCTTCTTCTGCTTTTCTCCTTCCTTCTCCAGAGAGAGAGAGAGAGAGATAGAGCGAGAGAGATATCACCGTGGCGCGCGCGCTGCTCCCTCGTTCTTCACCAGCTTTGTTTTGGATGCTCTGCGTGTGCGCGCGCGCGTGCGTGCGTGTGTGTGTGTGTGTGTGTGTGTGCCTGCGAGCGCGCACTCGTGTGCGAGAATGTGTGCGCGTGCACGCTCGCTCTCTCTCTCTCTCTCTCTCTCTCTCACACACACACACACACACACACACACGCACACACATGCACCCTCTTGCACCATCTAGCGAGCAAGGCCTGCAAGCTCTCTGCGCGCGACAGCTCCTTAAGCCCCGTTGCCAAGCGCCCGTTTCCTTGGCAACACTTTCCCTGTAGCTCGTGACACTTCCCCCGTTCGGGGCCTGCATGCATTTCTGCAAGCAATTCTACAATTCTGTCTGATGCGCATGCATTTGTGCAAACAGTGTGATGCGCGCGCATTTCTGCACTCGCTCCGAAGTGAATGCATGCAAAGAGTTTGATGTGCATGGATTTTCACAAGCAGCCTGATATGCACACCTTTCCTTAGAGAGTCTGATGCACATGCATTTCTGCAAAGAGTCTGATGTGCGTGCATTTTCACGAAGAGTCGGATGTGAATGTGTTTCTGCAAATAGGCTGATGCACGTGCATTTCCGCAGAGCGTGATGTGAATACATTTCCACAAACGGTCCGATGCGCACGCTTTTCTGTAAACTGTCTGATGTGCCCTGGTGTCCACCAAACACCATCAACATCAAACATGGACACCATTTTCAAACCTGATTGCTCAGAAGGCGTTGATTTATTCATTCCGGCAGAATCGACATGTTCTTTATCGTTTATAATGCAACAACAATAAAAAGTTGTTAGCTGCTGTACTGCAAAGTCACCTATTGGTCGTTGCCATAGTAACATTAATTTGCGAGTGGTGCAGGTCATTTGCATAAAAATCTGTCGGACTTTGTGACATCACTGCGCACGCAGTTGTTATTGCGGACCACTCGTCTCCTCTGTGTCAGAACCTTGGTGTTAATATCATGGTCCTATCACATCAACAACATGGTGATGGAAGCCAACTGTTTCATCTTAGATGTTTTCTGAGGTGCTCAAGAGCCTTTACATCTGCACCACTGAGAGCATCCTGATGATGGGGTCCTGAGTCTGGGATGGGAACAGCACCAAGTAGGACTGGAGTTCTTCAGATCAGGAGTTGATCAGATCAGCTCTTGTAGTCTATCTACAGCAAGATGGAAGCACTTTCAATCCCTGAAGGCCAACGTACGCAACATGAGGAGGAGCTTTTTCACAGAAGCAATTCAGGCCCTCAACCAGAAGAATGTTTATTAGAGAAACTCGTGTATATTCCATTTCTATTTTGATTGTAAATTCTATTCATCATATTCATTTTTTTCCTTTTATTTGATTTTTTTAATATTTTATTTATTTCATGCCTCAGACCAGTCATTTCATTGTCCTACCGTGTATGGTAGTGTATGTGACAAATAAAAATCAGAATTTTACAGCTTTTGTGGGTTTTTTTGTATTTCATGGAGAATAATTTTGACATATTTTTCGCCTTTTTCTCACTTCAAAATTGAGCTCTGGCAACGTTTCCGAAAGCTGGCACACGAGAACACCTGCATTTCTTGCTCCAGCACATCTGAATACACAAATTGGCTAATTATCCTAGAGACAGGCATTGGAAACTCCCAGTTAGCGCTCATTATTCTGATTATGTCCTGTAATTTTGGAATGCTGCTAGTATACAATAATTATCCCTGCACCAGTTCAGGCAGTTTTGCCGATTTTACTTTCGGAATACGTAAACGAAATACTTAAACACAACAGATTTACAATTTATTACAATTCAACCCAAAAAAAATATACAGCCAAAGAAATTCCTAGATTCCTATCAATATAAATGATTTTTTCCTTAAATTGTTATACATTTTAGACTGCATTTTATTGTATTTTTATGTCATATTGTCACGTTTTCAAAACCTACACGTTTTGCCCAATTTGATTTTTCTGAGGAAAATAATGACAGTAAATAATTATTTATATTTACCACACAAATAATTATATAATCCAACATATAATAAAACCATACAACATCCTCTACATCTGCCTCTTTCACCCCAACTACCTGCATGTCTTCCTTCACCACATCCATAAACCTCCTCCTTAGTCTTCCTCTTTTCCTCCTTCCTGGTGTCTCCATCCTCAGCATTCTCCTACTGAAATACCCCATGTCCCTCCTCTGCACATGTCCAAACCATCTCAATCACACCTTCCTCACCTTGTCTCCAAAACGTCCTACATGCGCTGTCCCTCTAATAAACTCATTTCTAATCCTGTCCATCGTCATCACTCCCAACGAACATCTCAACATCTTCAGCTCTGCTACCTCCAGCTCCACCTCCTGTCTTTTACTCAAAGTTTCCAAACCATACAACATCTCAGGTCTCACCACAGTCCTATAAACTTTACCTTTCACTCTCACAGATACTCTTCTATCACAAATCACTCCTGTCACTCTTCTCCACCCACTCCACCCTGCCTGCACTCTTTTCTTTACTTCTCTAACACACTCTCCATTACTTTACACTGTTGACCCCAGGTACCTGAACTCCTCCACCTTCTCCACCTCTTCTCCCTGCAACCGCACCCCTCCACTGCCCTCCCTCTCATTCACACACATGTACTCTGTCTTACTCCTACTGACTTTCATTCCCCTTCTCTCCAGCGTGTACCTCCACTTCTCCAGGCTCTTCTCAACCTGCTTCCTAATTTCACCACTAATCACAATATCATCCGCAAACATCATAGTCCAGGGAGACTCCTGTCTGACCTCGCCCTTCAACTTGTCCATCACCACTGCAAACAGGAAAGGGCTCAGAGCCGATCCTTGATGCAGTCTAACCTCCACCTTGAACCAGTCTGTCGTTCCTACTGCAAACTTCACTGCTGTCACACTGTCCTCATACATGTCCTATTATAAATATATTATAAAATAATTATTTTAGCGTTATATAATTAATTATAAATATATACATTATTAAATTTAATTAATAAAATGATTATTATATAAGTGCAATAGCAGGTACATTTATATTTGTTTATTGCATTTGGCAGACACCATTATCCAGAGTGATTCTTGCAGCTGAGCAGTTATGAACTTAAGGGCCTGAGGGGCTCTGAGATGGCAGCTCGGTGTGGCTGAGATTTGAACTCACAACCTTTGGATCCAAAGTCCACCTGAGCATAAGATTGGTATGTATTTTCTATTTGAACACCTCATTACACATTTAGTCTCCATTTGCTTTTATAATAATGAGGTCCATGGGAAGATGTTCCACTGGATTTTGTGGAGATTCATTCAGACACAATGGTGGGTTATAAAGTCAGGGACTGATACACTACAGTAGAGTAGAGTAGAGAAGGTTTGGGGTGCAGTCGGCGTTCACATTTGATCCCAGAGGTGTTTAATAGGTTTGGAGCTACAGAGCAGGAGATCTTCCACTCTAACCCATGTAAAGCAGATCTTCATAAAGCTGCTGGAACAAGTTTGGGTCTCTATCAAATGCATTCAAAGACGTCCGATACAATTAAGTGCCTCCAGCCTTTTGGTAACCTTCCCCTTTTTTGGGGGAAGAACCACACATGGCTAGAGAAGTCAGCTATAATGTGTATATAATCCTCTTTATACACCTTGCAACTAAAGGAGAATTCATCAAGTCCATGGTTAAGAGTTTTTCCTCAGGAGGAAGATGCTTATCTTAAAGAATTAACCACTGAATGAACTCGCACTAAAAATGATTTTCGATTCTTCACTAAATCGAAGCTTTTACTCGCGTATAAACATCAATTGAAAGGGGGTTTGTGTTTGTTTAAAACGTTGTCGTGGCTAAATAGAGGCACTAAAACACTTAATGATTCGGCCATGCATCATGTTTCCTGGTTTATTAGTGCGAACCGATGCGCTGCGCCAACAAAACCGTGTTTAAATGTCAACAGAAAGGCAATACATGTTCTCAGGAAGGTCAGGAATGCACAGGAAGAAGATTTTTTCCACTTCCTTAGTGTATTTATGTACAATCATCAAATACCTGTATCAGATTTCATCAGAGTATTTTCATTTCCGGGACAATTTTCCTTCACTATATTAGACTGTGTCATTATTTTCAATTGCAGTATGTAACAGAAAAACGTGGCGTTCCTCCATAATCCAATTCGAAGTCGTAAAGAGTGTTGTAAGAAAAGCTGGGGTGAGAGTGGAGTGAGTGAAGTGAGGGTTTTCTCATTGTTTGTGTAACTATGGAAAATGCTGTCCTTCATTATGAAGGTAAAGACGCTTTATATTTTTTCACATGTACATTATAACAGGGATTTTAGAAGCTGTAATCCGAGTGCAGGATCAGCTACGATACAGCGCCCTCTGGAGCACAGACGGTTAAGGACCTTGGTCAGAGGCACAAGAGTAGCAGCTTGGCGATACAGGGGCTCGAACCCACAACCTTCCGATCCGTAACCCAGAGCCTCAGTTACCACTTCACCTGGAAAAGGTGTGATGTGCAGGAGAATGGAATACTGAATGCTATCCCTTATTTACATCTATCTATCTATCTATCTATCTATCTATCTATCTATCTATCTATCTATCTATCTGTCTGTCTGTCTGTCTGTCTGTCTGTCTGTCTGTCTGTCTGTCTGTCTGTCTGTCTGTCCAAAAAGAATTGGGACACTTGACCGTTCCAGCCATATGTGGTTCATACAATGCCCCTTTGCACAAAGCCAGCTACATGAAGATATACTTTCCATGGTTTTGAGAGGAAGATTTCCTGCTATAGCCCTCCAACCCTACTGAACATCTTTGGACAAAACGTGAATGCTGACTCCACCCCAGGCTTTCTGACCTTCTCACATACATCAGTATCTTTCTTAGTGGAGTGGAGGTTTTTGGAACAGTTAATGGGGACTAAATGTGGAATGGGATGTTTCAAATAACACATACCAATCTTATGCTCAGGGGTCCACAAACATTAGTCCATATAGTGAACATAGTTCTTATGTGGAAATGTACACAGGTTGCACATATTTTTGGGATCTTGATCATGTAACTGGACATATTTTTTTTTTAACCAAAAACATGAGTTTTAAAAGCCTAACATACAAGTCATCTTGTTCATGCAGCAACTTCTTCTTTTTTAGGGTGTCTGATTAGTAGCAGGAATAAACTATCTGAAGAACCATACAAGCTCTGTGAAATGATGTTCTGCCAAAAGTATTGGGACACCGGACTGTTCCAGCCACACGTGGTACTTCTCCAAACTGTTACCACAAAAGCGCAATCGTATTAGACGTCTTTGGATGCGTTTGTTAGCTTCCCTTCACTTAAACTGGGAGACCAATCACCTGTTCCAGCATTACATTGCCAAGCTCCAGCTCCATCAAGATCTGCTTTACATGGGTTGGAGTGAAAGATCTCCTGCTGTAAAGCTCCAAACCCTTTGAACACATTTGGGATTGAATTTGAACGCTGACTGCACCCCAGGTCTCCTCACCTTCTCACCTACATCAGTGCCAGACTTCACTAACACCCTTATATCTGAATTAATCTCCACAGAAATCTAGTGAAACATCTTCCTAGAAGAGAGGAGCTGATTATAAGAGCAAATAGAGAATAAATGTGGAATGGGATGTTCAAAGAGAAGCACATACCATAATTATGGTCTATCTATCTATCTATCTATCTATCTATCTATCTGTCTGTCTGTCTGTCTGTCTGTCTGTCTGTCTGTCTGTCTGTCTGTCTGTCTGTCTGTCTGTCTATTTTTGTTCTATTCCTCAAGTAGAAATGTAGAAGGAGTTTTACTTTTACCCGAGTCATTAAAGCAGAGGATTAGTACTTTTACTTGAGCACAGGAACGGCGTATCTTCGGTGCATCGAAGTGAACAGGATGTAATACGATAGTCAGCCATTTTTAAGGGGAAAAAATTCTAATCCTTAAATTAAACTATATTTCATGCGCAAGGCTTGTGCAGGCGATCTCGTGTAAGATATACGTCAGTGATAAGTCAGCATCGAGATTTAACAAGCTCAAGCAATTTTCTGCACCAATGGGTTTCTCTTTTGCTCAATAAGCAAACTCTAACACTAATTCCTACACAATTACAGAATCGTATACAGTAACTCGAGTCTCTGTAATCTTACTGTTGACCTTGTAAAGCATGCTGTGTTCGTTCGAGCATCCCGCTGGTCTCGGTAGATTTTATTGACCCACTCGATGGTGCTTTTTAATATTCTTACTATCTTACATTAGTCTTGGAAATTTAAATTTTATTACTACGTAAACAAGCTGTCGGACTTGCGTCAGCCTGATGATGTCGCTGTGATGAAGATCGTGAGGTTTTTTTTATTTCTTGGAGCTTGGTTTATGGGAAAGTAATAACAGAAATGACTTAAAGAAAAATTATTTATTTATTTTACTTTTGTTTACTTACTTACTTAAATGTTGGTTTTTGTGGATAGACATCGAAAGGTTATAGTATATAGTATCAGATTTGTCAAATTTTGTTTTGGTAGAGAAAATATATAGTTATGAGTGTACAGATATAAATGCTTTTCCAAATTAAATGATTGAACCGAAAAACTGCTTCTAATGTAGCTACCAAGCAATGGTGTGCGGTCAGGTCCAGCAAAGCCTTCTCTGCTGGCCCAAAGACTATCAGAAGCACTGACCTACATCTACAACCTAAATTCTAATATTTGTTCCATGAAATTGTATTAATTTATTCCCATCAGTTTATTCTCTTCATTTTGTAGTGTTTCTCTCGGCTGCACTGCTTCCAGTACGTGTATGTGGATGTTAGATTTTTTTTGTCCAATCAGATTTCAGCCTCTATGTGCTGCCATGTCAATCTAATCTGCCCAGAGCCTTCAGAGTCTGTAGTGCTGGCTCTTTTATCTCAGTCTCTATTTTCAATGAGTCTGTTTCTTTAACCCATCAGATTTCATATTCTCCTCACAGGGCAGCTCGCTGGCCCAGAGTAGTGTCAGCATTTTCCCGTCCTCTGATTGGTTGGTCAGAGTGATACTGTTACAGCGGAATTCGACTGGTAAAACACGTGTAGCTCTGCACACATTAATACACCTGAGTTAGACTTTTTTACACCAACGGTGGAAGAGAAATTTATTTGGTCTCGGACATACTTAAAAATAGATTTTCAGAAAAGCTAGACATTGTGAGGAAGTCAGACAACTCTGAAGCTAGCTAGCTAGCTTGTCTCAGCCCGGAAGAGGGTTTGGTCAGTTACAGCCTCTGATTAGCGATGCAAATTATGAGTCTGCGTCTCACCAACCTCTTGTAATGTAGAGGTTTGGAGCTTGCTTTAGTAAAATGGTATTATATAATGGTGTTGCCTTTTTGTACAGTATTGATGGTTTCTATAATTATGATGTGATAGCGGTGGTATTAAGAGGTGGATTAAGTCGGGCACGTCCCCACCATGTAGGGAAATATTATCAATATTGGCATGTGCAACAATGATCACAAACTTGTTTTTCAGAAATGCAACACTGTTTCATAAAATGTAAAAAAAAAAAAACAATACAATGGTTTCATAAAAGTTTCAGAGATTGACATACAAAATATGTTATTTGGCTCTATTTTCAAACACCAGGCCACACCCATTACATGAGATATCAAACAGCATATGAGTAAAACTTTCCAAAGTGAATTCTGTTCACGGACTCGTTTTTCTTTCTCGACATTTGCCCATTGATGAGCTCTCAGGTCACTCACTTTTCAGCCCTTGCTTTGTTTATGCCCAGAGCTCAGCTGTGTAGCACTGCATTAAGATGAATATCTTCTCACAACTGCAGTGAAATAGCAAAGGGAAAAAAGGAAGCATTGAGGATGTGTTGCAGTGCCACAAGCCAATTAGCTGATCTGTTCTAGCCACGAAATGAACTGCGAGAGGAACCGTGTTGAGACCAGCGGTGTGAGAATGGTTTGCTAGTGAGCCGCTTGAGATCATTTTTGCCTCTCGTACAAGAAAATGCTGAGTCATTGATCTGAGACCAGGAAGGCTAGAACAAAGACGTTCAATGTAGTCATGGGTTTTAAACATTTTTAGGACTACAACAGCTTTCAGATAATGGAAATGTACGTCGCATTCATTCACATTTTGATGGCCTTCGTTTTTCTTTTTCAACTTGACATACTGTAGAAAGCAGAAAAAAAAACATTTGTATTGTTTCTGAGCCGCAACAAATCAATCATACGAAGTGAAGTCATTAAAATATCACAATATCCCATATGAGCAATGCCTTAAAGTGCACAATATTTCCAGTCCAACATTCAATCCTAACGCGGAAGTTAAGGAAGTTAATTTCATTGGAGGTCTTTTCTTAGGAAGAAATGTCCCCTCTGGACAGGACAGCTTTGCAAGCGAGTGTGTTAAGATTTTGTGGTTTAACACTGTAAAAAAAGGACATCTATTAGACGATCATTTCCTGTCACTCTTCTGTTGGATGAAGCCATGATGGATTTCTGGTTGATGGTTGATCAGTTATTTTACATTCAATTTGTTCAATTGTCCCACATAAGTCACAAAATAAGATGGCAAGAAATTTGAAATGGGGCGTGTTTTATATGTTTAACATTTTCAGCAAAAACAACAAAGAATGAATGAATGTAACATAAATGGACTAAAAATATTTTCGTTTTTACTGTATGTGGATGGAAAGAAAAGTTAAATCTGTGGGTTTCCCAATCGTTTCTTCCTAAAGAAACGGGTGGGGGTGGTTAAAATGGTGGATTTCTGATTACCAGGTTATGAGTTCAAATCCCTGCGCCCTTTAGCATGGCCCTTGATGTGGCTAATTGTTACCAATAGCAACACATCTGATAACAAAGTGAAAATACCAAGTAAATAAATCAACTAAGTTCTCGATCCAGGGTGGTGGTGTCAAAGATGAAGACTTTATAATAAAGCCAGGTAGGTCCATCGAAGTCCCCAAAACACAGTTAACACCCAGTCTTGATATCCCCTCTTTAGCCATACTGTATGTGCAACCCCACATTTCTCATTGTTTTCTAAAAAGTAGCATGTTATTCATTAAAGAATAAAGAAGCTCCTCAGTGGATTTTACAGATACCGATAGCTAGGTTGGCTCGTACTTGCCGATAACCGACTAATCAACCGATATAGTAAAATAATAATAAAATATAATGTAGTAATAAAATGTAAAACAGTATTGAACTTTATACAAAAATATAAATAAAACAGTACCAAATCATGAAAATGTGCTAAAGGAAATCAATATGAGTATATTCATTAATACATATATAATTATATAAATAAAAAATGATTAAAATAAATATAATATAAACACAAACAGCCGTGATTTGGACATCTAATCAGAACCTTGTGAGGTCACATCCCAGCACTACCAAGCTGCCACCAAATTACCACCCCCCGGGCCCTTTAGCAAGGCTTAGTTTTATAAATTGGATCACTCTGGATATGGGTTTTCCAAATGCCATAAATGTAAAGAACTGGCCTTAAAACAAACACCAAGCAGAGGAACTGAGAAACAGAGCAACATTAATATACACAAGGCAACGAGATACAGGTGAGAAGCTACAACGAATAATTATATGTTTAAAATTTGCTTTTAAAGCTACAACTTTATACTGTAGGTGCAAATTTGAGTAAAAAATGATAAGGAATTGAATATATACCAGTAGAAACGGTGTCAAAATCATTATACACTTGAGTCCAAGTTTTTTAAATACGAACAATTTGAGAGGTTCAAAATTAATAGAAATAAATATGATCGTAGTGTTTGACTACTCCTTTAAAGCCACACCCCCTTTCTGATATTTCAAATAGAAAGTACGGAATGAAGTTTTTCCGATCTGCGATGTCATTTAGTTTATTTTAAATAGCTAAGAGTGACAAGTAAAGAAGCAATTTGCTGAAAGAGGACGTGTCCTGGCTGATCGGGGAAACATTTCCTTGTGTAAAATGACATTTTTGGTTGAACTGCCACTTTAAAAGCTTCTTTGCCTTTCATTAACTGAAGCTGCTGTTGCAGTGGGGATTTGTGTGTAATTGGGGAGGGATTGCAGGTCTCTGGGCAAAGACAAGCTGCAGCATGTGAGAATGTTCCAGTCTAATCTTTCCACCAAGATTTCAATCTGTCCAAAAGAGTGAACCAGAAGGTTCAGAGGAAATGATCATCACTCATTCTGCACCATCTTACTCAAAGTCAGAAAGTCATATTACTTGCTAATTTCTTTTTTCAAAGATTTTATTAGTTTGCTTGAATTCTTCATTGAACAAAAAAAAAAAATACTGTTTAATGTTGGAGAGATGACCTTCAGACCTTCATTTGAGCCCCCCATACTACAGCTCTATGGTAGTTTTTTGATTTTCTCTACCAGTCTACTAGTTCTAGTTCTAATTCTATTCTATTCTTTTGAACTTTGCACACTAAAACTGTATGCTAGTTTTTGGATTTCCATTACTAAATCTCCATGCGAGCTCATTTTTTGTTTGTTTATTCTTATACCACAGCTCGTTGCAGATTTTTTAACTTTCTATACCACAGCTCTATACTTTTTTTTATTATTGTTATTATTATTTTTATTATTATAATTTTTATTTTTATTATTATTATTTTAACTACAGCCCTATGCTAGTTTTTTGGATTTCCTATACTAGAGCATTATGCTAATTTTTAGACTGTTCTTTGCTTCTATTTGAATTTTATATACTTCAGCTCTACTCAAGTTTTTGAACTTTCTATACTACAGCTCTATGGTAGTTTCAGTATTTTTTTTTCCATAGCTCTATGCTAGTTTTTGAACTTTGCACACTACAACTCTATGCTAGTTTTTGAATTTTCTTTACTACATCTCCTACTACATCTACTACATCTTGCTATTTTATTATTATTATTATCATCATCATCATCATTATTATTATCATCATCATCATCATTATTATTATTATTATTATTATTATTATTATTATTATTGTTATTATTATTTTTTATTATTATTATTATTTTAACTACAGCCCTAAGCTAGTTTTGGTATTTTCTAAACTACAGCTCTATGCAATTTTTTTTATTTTCTAGAATGCAGCTCCATTCTAGCCCTTGGACTTTCCACACTACAGCTCTATGTTAGGTTTTGGACTTTCTATACTATACTGTAGTTCTATGCTAGTTTTTGAACTTTCTACAATACAGCTCTGTGGTAGTTTTTTTATTTATTCTACCATCGTTTTATGCTAGTATTTCCTATACTAGAGCATTATGCTAATTTTTGGACTCTTCTTTGCTACCATTTGAATATTATATACTTCAGCTCTACTCAAGTTTTTGGACTTTCTATACTACAGCTCTATGGTAGTTTCAAGATATTCTCTACCATAGCTTTATGCTAGTTGTTGAACTTTGCACACTACAACTCTATGCTATTTTTTGGATTTTCTTTACTACATCTCCATGCTAGTTATTTTTTTTAATCATTATTATTTATTATACCACAGCTCTTTGCAAATTTTTGAACTTTCTATAGTACAGCTATATGGAGTTCCTCTACTACAGCTCTATTCTATTTATTTATTTGTATTTTTTTAAACTACAGCCCTAAGCTAGTTTTTGGATTTTCTAAATGACAGCTTTACGCTAGTTTTTATATTTTTTAATATACAGCTCCATGCTAGGTTTGGACCTTCTACACTACAGCACTATGTTATGTTTTGGACTTTCTATACCACAATATATATATATATATATATATATATATATATATATATATATATATATATATATATATATATATATATATATATATTCAATGCTAGTTTTGCATTTAGCATACTATAGCTCTATGCTAAGATTTGGATGTTCTATACAACAGCTCTATGCTAGTTTTTGGACTTTCTAACCTACAGCTTTATATTGTTTTTGGATTTTTTTTATACTACAGCTCAATTTTATGTAGCATTCTTATAGAGCAATTATATAATTTTATTTTTATTTTTTTCAGAAAACATATTAATGTTTTTAGATATAAATGGTTTTTTTTCTTTCTTGCCCTGATGCTGGATGACATGCGATCTGGCTCTAATGTTTTTGTCACCGGAGTGAAGTGCATGGAGCTTGATATAATGTAATGACGTCCTGTTCTTAACGCCGCGCTGTGAAAGTGTAATGGCGACACAAAGCTTTTCATATTGAACCCTGCCGAAATAAAAGCGTGATATAAAAGCCAACAGCCACTCCACTTCACTTTCACTGCAACAGGAAGTTTTTTTTTATATCATAACTATCATAAACGAGAGAACGCATTCACAACAGAGAGATAACACAGCACGTTCCTTTCATCTGGAAGCTGCTGAGCGCTAATGGCTTAGCAGAAATGACATTTCCAACAAAAATGACAAATTATCTAAATCAGAAGCTCGGTGTTAATCTTAGTGCTAAAGACAGGGAGTGGGAAGAAAAAAGACAGCTAATTAAAACTCCCAGTCCTGCACTCAGCTCTAATACCTGTTATTACACAGGTACGGGTCATTCCTTCTACATTTCAGGTTTGCCACGAATCCATTTTGCTATTAAATGAAAAACGTTTGAAGGGGAAAAAAACAAGTTGAGGGAAAATTTGCCGACGTGCTTTCAAAATACCAACACCACACTTTATTATGGGGATACTGCTGTATATCTTGAAAGAAAATAAGACATTTATGGCATTTGGTAGACTCCCTTATCCAGAATGACTTACAATTATCTCAGTCATACAACTGAGCAGTTCAGAATTCAGTGCCTTGCTCAAGGGCCCAACAGTGACAGCTTGGTGAAGTTGGGATTTGAACGTACAACCTTCTGATTAAAAGTCCAACATCTTAAACACTGATCTACCATACAGCGATGTAATAAGCATCACTATAAGCTATCAAATCAAATGCCCTCCATTCACGAGGGTTGCGTTTTAGTGTAAATTGTTCTGTTTTGTTAAATTATTAAGTGTAAATTGTTAGATTATTAACAAATTACAGAATATTATCCCATACTGATCCCTATTCCTTCATTCTTCAAGACTCATGGGTAGGCTATGGCTATGTTATGATTGAGTCATAATGCATCGCTGTCATAAGATGGGGACTTATTAACTTATATAACATCTCTGGACAAAGACAAACTGCAGCTTGTGAGTCTCTTGATCTAAATCTGTCCATAAGAGTAAACCAGGGTCAGAGAAACCATTCTCTTAAGATATCTTAAAGATAATAAATAGATAGCCAGATAGATAGAATAGTTGTATTTTTATTATTATTTTTATTATTATTATTATTATTATTATTATTATTATTATTATATTATGATTATGATTATTATTATTATTATTATTATTATTATTATTATTAATTAAATCTGATTATATATATATATATATATATATATATATATGAAATTGAAATAACTATATATATGTAATACTATGATACATAAACTTAATCAGACTCTGATTAATTTGGTCTTTTTTTTAATTCAGAAGGTTAGATAAATTAATTCATGACACTGAGCCACGCCCCCTTTCTGAGATATCGAACAGTAGATAAGGAATAACATTTTCAAACAGTGGGTTTGTAATGTATCAACCTACTGATATTATCAGAATCAAAATAATGATTTTTTTACCCCTGAATGTAAACTGACCGAACATCACAATTTGGTCCGTTATTACAGAATAAAACCTTGTATATTACGACGTTCAGGCGTGTTCTTGCTCTCGCCTGTTTATTCAGCTCCCCGGCGTGTCAATTCTGATAAAATGGCTTTTGTATGAAGAAAACAGTGACGTATCAACCTGAGCCGCATGCCGTCTTTCATGATAATAAGTTGTCTATCCTCATATCAGATCTGAGCTTTCTCTGTCGCTTTGTTATGCGCCGCTCAATAACCGAACAGACGAGTCGCCTCAGGACTTCTACAGCCTGCAGGATCTCCTGATGTGCTCAAGTATTTGCAACATCACAAACACTTTTCACTTCAAAAAAAATCCTGTTGCAATAAAGCTATGTGAAAATGCAGCTGGTGGGAAGAAACAACATTTCTATCATAGTTTATTTCATTTATTCTGTAAATGTGTATAAACCAAGAGCTACACTATGTGGACAAAAGTATTGTGACAACCAAACTTTTCCAGCCAAATGTGCTTTTCCCCCCAAACTCTTACATTTACCGCATTTGGTAGAAGCCCTCATCCAGATTCAAAGGTTGGACCACCTCCCTTTTGTTACCACAAAGTTGTATTCGACACCTTCAGATGTTTACGCATGAAATTTTCCTTTATTTGAACTAGGAGATCTAAACGTGTTCCAGCATGACAATGAAGATGGGCTAAAGTGGAAGATCTCCTGCTGTAGAGCTCAAACCCTATTGAACAATGAATGTGACTATTAATAAACACCTAACACCCACAAGGTTGAAGGAGCACAAATCTCCACAAAATCTAGTGGAACATCTTCCCAGAAGAGTGGAGCTTATTATAACAGCAAATAAGAACTAAATGTGGAATGAAAACAATGTCTACAAATATTTGTCAATATAATTTGGTGTGTATCTAAAGGTAGTATAATGGAATATATTTGCACATTTCTATTGAAATTCTTCTTCTTTCAAAGACAGAATGATCTTTTCACCGACCGCAGCTTTTCAGGTTTTTTTATGTCGGTTCACAGTGCACAGAGGCAGCACTTGGAAAACTTGCTAATGACCTCCATCATTCTGCCGACAC
Source organism: Silurus meridionalis (assembly GCF_014805685.1). NCBI lineage: Eukaryota > Metazoa > Chordata > Actinopteri > Siluriformes > Siluridae > Silurus > Silurus meridionalis. The sequence goes on along the minus strand of NC_060884.1, from coordinate 32,857,199 downwards.
CCTCAATATTCTTCTTCTGCCAGACCTTAGTGCAGCCGATTTTTCTTGGAATTTATTTTTCTGTGATCAGTTCAGAAATAAAAAAATATTCCATTGCCTGAATATCCTTAGGGGATCCTCAGAGCTCGGTTCTCGGTCCTTTTTTCATTCCATTCAATTTAATTCATATTTATTTGTTGAGCACTTTTAAAATTAACATTGTCTCAAAGCAGCTTTGCACAGATAAAGCACTCAAAAATGTGTGTAAAAGAATGTATACCTAATGAGCGAGCCAGTGGTAATTAAAATACTCCCCGAGACGACATTCGTAAGAAACCTTAAGAGGAACCAGACTCAAAAGGGAACCTCATCCGAGTGTCCATCAGCCATCATTGTTGAGGTGCGCAGTGAATAAATGCAAAATGTGGTCCTGAGCACATTGCAGCAGACTTTTGATATTAATTACAAAAATTCAAAAGTCAAAATTCATCCTCAACGTTCTTGTGTTGCTCAGTAATTTCATGGATCTTCAGGCTGTTTATGTGAAACCATCTTCAGCACAGAGTGGTCTTTAATTGAAGAGAACTCCATCCAGAGTTAGGACATCTGGAGAAAGGGACAGGACCTTTACTTCACTAACTCATCTTTATTTTTACTGAAATTTTCAAAGGTAATGCGTTCAAATGTGTAATTAGAACATTCTTTACATCATTAGTAGCATGGACTCTTTGCATGTATTCATGATTCAGTGATAGAACTGAAATAGTGAGCTGTGAGGTGAGTCTTTATAAAAATGCTAATAAACAAACTGAGATTCAGGTACAGAGAGTAGCGACGGGAAGATCGGATCGTTTCAGTGACTTGGTTCTCTTTTTTTGAGTCATTTTGTTCATTTTGTTTCATTTGATCAGAAATGTAATAAAATGGTACATTTTCAATAAACAGATCCACTAACACGTCTACATACAGGAACATACATGTAGTTCCAATAACAAAAATATCACCATTTGCCTAAGGACACATGATGATAAACAGAATGAGTAGCTTCACCTCTCGTTTCTTCTGGTCCGTATAATGACTCCTAAAATTATTGCAACAATAATGTCAAGATTTGGACCAAAAAATCCCCTGATCTATTGAATAGCATCTATGGGAGTCACGTGATATAAGAACGAACGAGTCGGACTAGAAGAGTCGAGAGGTAAAACTTCCTGATTCTGTTTCCTGTATATAACCTACAGAGTTCTTTCACGATGCTTTGCTCTTGTGTGTCCAGGCCAAAAATAAACGAATCACTCTTTGAGACGACTCGTTCTTCTGAGTCACTTTAAAAATCATTCATGAACGACCCATCATTAACATGTGACATATTTAACCTGAAGGGGCAGTGGCTGATGGGAAACTTTGTTCTGTGGCATGAAGCTGACAATAGTTACTATAGCTTTAGTAAAATTGTTTATTATTAGCAATAAAAATGATCTGCAAGTCTATTTCCGTTAAAAGGTTTAAGAATTCAATACTTGGTTTACTTTAATGTAGATTATTGAAATACTATTACTACTACTATTGTGTATGTTCACGTTATTTGAGATTTTTTTTTTTATTATTTTTGGCATTGCAAATAAACAAGAATGCGAATATTACATATATTTGTAGTGGAGATGTGAGCATAAACAAATGACAAGCACAGGATCGAATCACTATAACGGTCCAAGTTAAAACCACAAAAATGTGAAAAAATGGCGAGTCCAAGATTTTACATACCAAGAGATCGAATGTGAACTATGCAGGAAGCTCAGCGGTTAAGACGTCAGACTTGAGCTGATTGACTTGAGCTCAAATCCCAGCGCTGCCAAGCTGCCACTGCTGGTCCCTGGAGCAAGGCGTTTAACTCTCAACTGCTCAGTTGTATAACATGAGATAATTGAAAATCTCTCTGGATAAGAGTGTCTGCCAAATGGCGTAAATATAAACGAATATAAAAAAACAGAATTTTTGAAACAGGAGAAATTGTTATCATTGACCATAGTAAAATTGTCTAAAATTATTTTTAAGCAAGAATTAGTTTCTTAAAAAGTGTCTCCTTGTGTTAGCATTAAACTCAAAATACATTCAATATTTGTATGGGATTTCTGTAATAACTCCTTCTTAACAATTTGCATTCTCCAATAATCTCAAGAGCCCTTGCATCCTCCACCTATTTACTTACGCACATTCTGGTAAATGCTTCCCTTTTCTTTCAAATCCTCTTTTACCTCTGCCCAGTTCCAGTTTCCATTTCTTTGCATGTCCTGCAGCTTTTAAACCCCCTTCCTAAATATGTCACATTTTTCTGCACCTTTTGCAAATAGCTCCTGCAACATTTACACCTTTTTCCCGCAAACATCTCCTGATTTTGCACTTTTGTCAAATCATACTTTGTTTTGTTTACACCTTGTCTAGAAACGTCTTCATTTTTCACATCTTGGTTCTTTTTTCTAACCAACTCAGTGCTTTAGTTTTAACACAGCAGCTCTTTTTTTTTCAGCTTACCATGATTTGTTTTCGGAGAAATTCTTAGAAATATACACAATTCGAAAGTAAAATTGGAACTCGGTTTTTACAGTTTCATCAGGGTCAAACGGAAATCTATAATAGAAATATAAAATAAAATAAATCCTCTTTTTTTCACTACATTGGCTTTAAAGTGCTGCTAACAAGGAACCTAATGTGGCTAACAAGGAAGCAAAGTGACCAACAAGGAACAAAAAAAAGGCTAACATGTTTGCTAACAAGAATGTAAAGGGGCTAACAAGGAACCAAATGGCCAAACAAAACTGCTAACAGAAAACCAAATAGAAACAAACAAACAAACAAAATAAAGAGGTGCAAAAAATTAACCAATGGGCTAACAGGAAACCAAAAACTAAAGGGGGGCAAAAAAAAGAACCATAGAAGTGAAAACAGGGAAGCAAAAAGAACTAAAGAGGAACCAAAGGAGATAACAAAGAATCAAAAACTACATTGGGTAAAAAAAGAAACCAAAAGGGACAAACAAGAAACCAAAGAGGGCAAAAAAGAAACCAAAGAGGACCAAAAATGTACCAAAGAGGGCTAGCAAGGAACCAAAGAGGAACTAACAAAGAGCCAAAGAACTAAATTGGGCAGAACAAGAAGCAAAAGTAAACAAATAACTAAAACAGGTCAAATAGTGACCTTAGTGGGAAACAACAATAAAACAAAGAGGGGCAAACAAGATACCAAATGAGGGTTAACAAAGAGCCAAAAGAGGCTGACACTAGGGCTACAGGGTGCTGCTTTTAACCTGAAGCTCCTGCAACCTTTGCTCAGGTGCTCGCCTTCCGATTGGTCAATCGAGGTGATGATGGACACTTGGCTCCACCTCTGGATATCTGGAGACAGAGTGGGGAAAAAAACAGAGAGGGACCACACAAAGACATAGCACAGTGACATGTCACAGGATTACAGTTATAAACTTTCTTCCCTCATAAAACCACACCTCCTGGATGTTACTCCAGCGTCACAGAGGAACGGTTTTCTCTCTTGCTTTTGGAAGATTGGATTTATTCTTTTAATACACCATTTCATTCTAACCTCATGCCAACCCACCTACTCTCCAGCTCGAAAAAAATGTTCGACTTTGACCTCCACTTAGTCTGAAAAATGCCAAAAACCCTTCTGCATGCTTACCTGACCCTGGGTTTAGAAAAATGCAATTTGCTGGTGTATCTGACACAAACCTTTTCAACTACAGATTTTAAAAGCCTGACTTATCATTGATGGTTAGAAATGTATTAAAAAAAATTGTTTTTTGAGAAGAAATAACTCCTGAGATTGTGTAAATTGATGTATAAGAAAACTCATTAATGTCAAATTGTAAAACTGGTCCAATTTTATTCATTCTATCAGAGTCGGGTTTTATTTGTATTGCGCTTTTAACAATGAACATTGTCTCAAAACAGCTTCACACAGATAATGTGGTGGGAAGAAAATGTGTAAGATGTTCTTTATAAGTGTAAGTTTGTAAGTTTTTGGTGAAGGAAAAACCCTGAGATGCAGAAAAAAGAAACCTTGAGAGGAACCAGACTCAAGAGGAACCTTCATCCTCATCTGGGTCTCACCGAATTTATTACATTTATTACGAACTTTCATTACAGATAAACGTTGTTGAGATGGTGATCAGAAGCAAACTGTAGTCCTGAGTCGCTGTAGCAGACTGTTGACATCAACTACAGTCCAAATCCCAATCCTCGAATATAACCAGGGCATTCCCTGACACCTCCTGTCAATACGCTGGTCGGAATACAATCAACTCTGGTGGTTATAGATTATTCAGAGAAGCACAATAAGAAGATCGATAATGAATTAAAGACATAACGCAATAAAATCAATAAATCAGGAACGGCGCTGTGGCATGGTTGACGCGGTCAGTCACTGCCTGGGAAAGGACAGAGGGGTCTTGGGGTATAAATGGATGTGTGGCAGGTTGCTAAATAGAAGGACGGAGGTTCGAACACCAGCACCACCATGCTGAAGGGTCTTAACGTAGGCTCTTTGTCCTCTCTGCTCCAGGCCTGCTGTATCCTGGCTGGGATTCTCGAAGAAAAGAATTTCATTAACCCATAGTGTGTATGTAATAAATAAAGGCTGTTTGCTACACAAGTGTGCTCATTTTTATGAGATTTATTCTGAAAGCACACAAACGAATTTGGACTGAAAGAAATGATTAATTGGTTTATTTCAAGGAAGTCAAATATGTAACAAATCCCCACAATAAAAAAATCATCTACTATAAAAAAATCATCTACAATATGTAAATCTCCATTTTTTTCTTAATGAGAAACATAAATATGTAGCATTTATTTCTGTTTTACTTTTTGTTAAACTGAATTTTTTTGCTTGTTGCACTTTATATGGAATTAGATACAATTTAAATTATTATTATTTTTATTAGCAATGAATATCAATGATAATGATTTTATTATAATTTATAAAATATAATCATTTTATTATAATTTTTTAATAACAAATATGACAATTTTATAATTGTATAATTTATTAAACATTTTTATTTATTGACTGATTGATTTATTGCTTGATTGATTGATTATGGAAGCTCTAAGAATCCATGCATTATAATATTCTGTTTTCTTTCATGTTTTCTCGTGATCTCAACGTCTACACGTTCAGGGTCTCTACTGTCTTTAACGATAAAGTTGCAGACATGACAGCCTCCTTCTGAGTGTCAATCACTGAAAGTAAAAGCGAATGCGATCATCCATGATGCTGCGATGATGCTGCCTCTAGAGCACACTCTCATGCCAAATACACAGAAAAATGAAGTACCGATCACAAGGAAACAATGTTTGTTATGTCATGATAGTGAAAAAATCTTAAAAGTCGTAATCACGAGAAAACAAGAAAGAACAAATATAATGCATGGCCTCTTAAGATGTCTGTAATTGATTGATTGATTAATTTTAATGCATTTTTACCGACAGGTCCATTGGTCTGTCAGTGTAAATGGGTGATCTGATTATTTTATTCAAGATGATGTTTAAGATCTTTTATAATTTGCTGGATGTGCACCAGTAATGCTCGATAAGAAATGCGTGTTATAAATACTGGGCACTGAAAAGGGATAGCGATAATACGCCAAATAAAAACTCGACCAAAACGAGCAAATATGGAGGACGCAAGCTCAAGGAACGCATGATACACACACCAAAAAATACTCCCACCTGATCCTAAACTTATAACATCAGGACACATTCAGGAAACACACCAATGACAGGACAGGAGCAGAGTTGAAATCTGAATAACTTAAATGAATACAGATTGTAACTGTAAGTAGATATTTAGTAAGATGTGCTGTTATAGGAAAATAATCAGCTGTGTGTGTGTGTGTGTGTGTGTGTGTGTGTGTGTGTTATTCAGATTTTCTAGATACAGAAGATCTGTTCTTAAAATCCCAGCAATCCCTCTGCTCTCGCTTTTACACCTGTCTTTATCATCTGCAGTTTCTCCACATACCCCAGGGAGTTTCAGCAACATTTTCTATAAAGTTATTTTCAAATTTTGTATGTGAGATCAATCGCAGAAATATCTGCTGCTGAACGCCATGGGCACGTGTAACACACTCATTCTGACTAGTGCTGATGAGTAGAGATTAATGGTGATTAGTAATGAGTGGTGATGAGTAGTGATCGGTGGTGATAAGTAATGAGCAGTGATTAGTGGGGATAAGTAATAGGTGGTGATTAGTAGTGATTGGTGATAATAAGTAATGGGTAGTGATTAATGCTGATAAGCAATGAGTGGTGATTAGTGGTGATAAGTAATGAGTGGTGATGAGTAGTGATTAGTGGTGATAAGTAATGGGTAGTGATTAGTGGTCATAAGTAATGGGTGGTGATGAGTAGTGACTCATGGTGATAGGTAAAAAATGGGGGTGAGTAGTGATTAGTGGTGATAAGTAATGAGTGGTGATGAGTGGGAATAAGTAATGGGTGGTGATGAGTAGTGATTAGTGGTGATAGGTAATAAATGGGGTGAGTAGTGATTAGTGGTGATAAGTAATGAGTGGTGATGAGTAGTGATTAGTGGTGATAAGTAATGAGTGGTGATGAGTAGTGATTAGTGGTGATAAGTAATAAATGGGGTGAGTAGTGATTAGTGGTGATAAGTAATGAGTGGTGATGAGTAGTGATTAGTGGTGATAGGTAATAAATGGGGTGAGTAGTGATTAGTGGTGATAAGTAATGAGTGGTGATGAGTAGTGATTAGTGGTGATAAGTAATGAGTGGTGATGAGTAGTGATTAGTGGTGATAAGTAATGAGTGGTGATGAGTAGTGATTAGTGGTGATAAGTAATGGGTAGTGATTAGTGGTAATAAGTAATGGGTGGTGATGAGTAGTGACTCATGGTGATAGGTAATAAATGGGGGTGAGTAGTGATTAGTGGTGATAAGTAATGAGCAGTGATTAGTGGGGAAATGCAATGAGTAGTGGTTAGTGGTGATAAGTAATGGGTGGTGATGAGTAGTGATTGGTGTTGATAGGTAATGAGTAGCGATTAATGCTGATAAGCAATGAGTAGTGATTAGTGGTGATAAGTAATGAGGGGGTGATAAGTAATGATTAGTGGTGATAAGTAATGAGTGGTGATTAGTGATTAGTGGTGATAACTAATGAGTGGTGATTAGTGATTAGTGGTGATAAGTAATGAGTGGGGGTGAGTAGTGATTAGTGGTGATAAGTAATGAGGGGGTGATAAGTAATGATTAGTGGTGATAAGTAATGAGTGGTGATTAGTGATTAGTGGTGATAAGTAATGAGTTGGGGTGAGTGGTGATTAGTGATGATAAGTAATGAGTGGGGGTGAGTAGTGATTAGTGGTGATAAGTAATGAGCTAATGAGTAACCACCAAGCTGCCATTTGTTGAGCACTTCTTGAGCAAGACCCTTAACCCCCTCAACTGCTCATCTGTACATCTTTCTGGATAAGGACATCTGCCAAATGCCTTGAACGTAAATGAGTGATAATGAATGTGATGCGTTAAAGTTTTTTTTCTTGCTCTGCTAATCCTCTTCATGATTAATTAGTTTCAGAAAATGTTGAGTTTTCCCTTTTTTAATCTCAGAGTCATTTTAAAAGACTCGTTTGCATTAGAGTTAAGATAACGGCATGAAGCGTCTTCTCCAGAGAGTCTGCAGAGAAGTTCAAGAGGCCTCAGGGCTAAGAAAAAACTCAAGGGAAATCAGAGCCAAGTGATCAGAATGAGGGATCAGTCAGATGGACAGAAGGGAATGTGGAATACTCTGAGATGATAATGCAGAAGAAGAACCTGAGACAGGGCTGAGAAAAGTGGCTGAATGGAGGGGAACCAGATGCCAGACTCGGTTCATTAAAAAATGCTCAGTCATGCGAGTCACATGTAGCCACAGGCCTCCTGCTTGAATTCCTGGTCAGAGAAGTGAAACTACACAGAGTGGAAAGAATGAGAGATGTATGTTCCTGGATTTGTTGGAGGTCCTGACATGTGTCTACAGGCTCATGGAGTAGTTATACAAGTTTTTCTTACTTCCTTTTGTGGTCAGCAGATGAAATGCTGTTTTATATCCTGAAAACTGGTTCTATTTATAGTAGAATGTTTATAAATCTTTCATTCTATTGTTAGTCTTAATAACAAATTGTGGAATGGTATTCAGTTAGGCAGGCAAAGTGAACATCAGGACCAACCTGCACTTCCTTAAGGACGTGTACCTGGTGGTATCAAAAAGTTTCGAGACTGTGTACAAAAAGGAACTTCATTTATCTACATTTACACCTTTACACCTCTAAAATAGTCCCCTAGCACAGCAATAAAACACGCTCCCAGCGTTCCTGCCACTTCTGCAACGTGTCCCGGGGTGTGTCCTCATCTGAATGTGTAGCATCTTCTGAGATTCGCGCTGGATCTCCACAACGGTGTCAAAATGGCGACCTGGATCTTCATCTTCAATATTAACTTTATAGAATTGACCCTGTGGTTTTCACTGCACTTTTTAGCGCATTACGGTTTTCTTGGGGATTTGAAATGAAGACAAATTGTGTGTTTTGTTTTTTTTTTGCAAATTTGACAGGAAAGAAAACGCAAAAGTAAAAATTGTTCATGGAAAAGTGTAGCAACTGTTTCCAACTGTTTTGCGGCAGCACAAACGAGAGAAACGCTATAAAATGGAGATAATGGACTATTGGGAGTAATGAATGCATATTCATGGACAAAACTATATCAACATGTAAGTCAGTGACTATGAATCTGAATCATCATAACATCCAGTTCCAGGTCCATACAGAGAGCTTGTGGAAACATTTTCTCATGAACTTTGCTGAGCTCAAAAGAGGATTTTCGCATGTGGATTAATGAGTATAGTGAATGCAGTGATTGGGGGTCAATAAATGCATCTCCAAAATGTGGTGGAACATCTTCCCAGAAGAGTGGGGGTTATTATAGTGGAAAAACTATACCAAATGTGGTATGGATGTTCAAAAAGAAAGCAATCTAATGCTCAGGTGTCCACCAACTTCTGTTTAATAGTCTAAATGCTGTATCTACACTGTTGATTTTTTACCTCTAACAGCATTATAGATGGGAACTTCCTCCATATCTGATAGATGAGGACGTGTTTAACGGCGATGCATCAGACACGGTGGAGTCGAGTGAATCCAAACAGGTTTAGACGTGTCAAAAAGCACGAGCAGAAGATGGAGTAGAAGATTGAATCATGACTCATCACACATTATTGCTTTGCTCCTTTTAGAAGGAAGGTCAGCATGTACTCCAGCACCGGAGGCGAGTCTCAGAAATGAGATCAGAGGAGTTCAATGCAACAAACAAATCACAAATAAGGCTATTGTTATACTGTAGCTACAGTTTGGACAGGTTGCCATGGCGACCGTGATTGCCAATGAAGACAGAAAGAAAACGTATGCGTCACCTCCTTCTCGTTGCATTTGTCAGACATGTTTTTATTTGTAGGGCGTTTTCAACGATGGACATTGTCTCAAAGCAGCTTTACAGAGATTATACAGCCTTATAACTGTAAGTTTGTCCCTAATGATGAACTCCCTGAGATGGCATCAGGAAGGAACCTTGAGAGGAACCAGACTCAAAACGAAACCCATCCTCATCCTCAACACCGAATGTCCATTCATTACAGTTCCATCCTTGTTATGGTGTGCAGTGATGGTGATTAAATGCAATTTGTGGTCCTAAACACATTGTAGCACAAATCACAGTCGAAATCCATCCTCAGATTTCTGGTTCTGGACGGATCCAGTTGATGCTACAACGTAGCCAGGATTAAAACTGTGTCCTGCTCTTCAAGAAAATACACCTATAAAAGCATGTTTTTATTCCTCTAACACTCCAGAAACCTGTCTCCATATTAAGATATTAATAAAAGACACGTCATACTTTTATCCATTTATAGCTACATGTAAAAGAAGATCGCTCTGTTTCATCTCCAGTCCCTTTTTCCTTCCTTTTCTTTTCCGTACAAAAAATGCGTGTTTGTTTTTTTTGTGTGTGTTTTGAGCTGCATGATTTTTATTTTGTTTCCTTGAATTCGAATAAATTTATTTTCATGCCGTTCTTCAATCTGTTCGTAGTTCTTCCTCTTCTTCTACTTTTTTACTTATTGTTATTATTCCCCTTCTTGTTTGTCTTCTTAGTCTTATTTTGAGCCAATTCTTTTTCTTCCTCTGAAATCTTCCTTTTCTTCTTCTTTATATTTTACCGCTTCTACTCCTTATCTTTTACTTCTCTGTTCTTCTACTTCTTCTTGTTCTTCTTCTCCTTATTCTTCTTTGCTTTCTGTCTTTTCTAATTCTTCCATTGTGTTGCTCTTCCACTTTTACTTTTTGTCCTTCGTCTCTTTCCTCTTCTCATTCTTCTTCTTCTTCATCTTCTTCTTTTCTTTATCTTTTAATCCATCTACTCCTTCTTTTTCTTCATATTTTACCGCTTCTACTCCTTATCTTTCTACTTCTCTTTCTGTTTCCTTTTCCCATTTATCCTCTTCTTCTCCATGTTCTTCTACTTCTTCTTGTTCTTTTCTACTCCTGTTACTTTTTCTCCTTATTCGTCTTTGCTTTCTCTTTTTCTAATTCTTCCACTTTGTTGCTCTTACACATTCTTCTACTTTTACTTTTTGTCCTTCGTCTCTTTCCTCTTCTCATTCCTCTTCTCTTCTTCTTTATCTTCATCTTTTATTGTCTATCTTTCAATCCATCTACTCCTTCTTTTTCTGCTTCTCTTTCTCTATTTTTATACTAATTCTTCTTTCCATTGATCATCTTCTCCTTTGTCTCCATCTCTTCCATCTTCCCCATCTCCTTCTTCTTCTTCTTCTTCTTGTCTTTCTTTTAATACATCTACTCCTTTTTTTGCTTCTCTTCCTCTGTTTTTTTACTAATTCTTCTTCCCATTAATCATCCTCTCCTTTGTCTCTATCTCTTCCATCTTTCCCATCTCCTTCTTCTTCTTCTTCTTCTTCTCAACCCATTTTTCTTCAGTTGTAAAATTTGCTACAGGAAGAAGTTAAGGGAAATCTCACCAAATACATGCCTTGTTTTAGAGTAATGAGAAAAGAGAGAAGCATCAACTCATCTTTCCTGAAAAAGTCAGATGATTCATAATTACAGCTTGAGCTCTGACACTAGAGACTCCTTCCATTAATAATAAATAAACATCTCTTCCACCATGTGAGTGATTACTTACAGTTTAATCCACCCTATTAGTTTGTCACTGTGAGCAGCTTGTTGCTATAGAAACACTGAGGTATTATAACAAGCAGATTAATATAAACCTACGCTGCTGTCAGGAGCTGCTGTTCTGGAAAATTCATCCACACCTTCTGACCAATCAGAACCCAGAATTCGAAAGCTCCGTGGAATATGCTATTTAAATGAGGTCCGGTGTTGAACTGGAGGTTGTGGGTTGTAGGTGTGGAGTGTGTGAGGTGACATAGGTTTAATCAGAGAGCATAATTACTTCAGGAAGCTCTTTGATATTTACTCAGAGGAAGAAGACGAATCCGGCTCGCTTTGGAAACACCTGATTTATATCTTTAATTAATCTCCAGTCTCACAGTTTTCAGCGTGACCTTTAAGAGCTTCAGAGCAGTGACAAATCAGGTCATTACAAAAGCTTCTCTTTAACATGGTATGTGGAGGGTGACAAGTGCACCTGGTCTTCCACTCCATGAAGACCATCTTTGAGGAACATGGGCTTTGTATGTGTGTGTATATATATACACAGTACATCCGGAATGTTTTCACCGCTCTTTATTTTTTTCACATTTTGTTGTTACAGCTTTATTCCAAAATGGATTAAATTCATTATTTTTCTTAAATTTTCACAAACAAAACCCTGTGATGACAACGTGAAAATGTTTGTTTGAAATCTTTGTAAACTTATTACAAATCCAAAAACGAAAACTAATCATATGTACAGAAATATTCACAGCCTTTGACACTCAAAATTGAGCTCAGCTGTATCCTGTTTCCACTGATCATCCTTGAGATGTTTCTACAACCTGATTGGACTCCACCTGTGGTAAATTAAGTTGATTGGACATGATTTGGAAAGGCACACACCTGTCTATAGAAGGTTTAACAGTTAAGTTAGAGTTTGCCAAAAGGCATCTGAAGGACTCTCAGACCATGAGAAACAAAGATTGAACTCTTCGGCCTGAATGCCAAGCCTCATGTCTGGAGGAAACCAGGCACCACTCATCACTTGGCCAATACCTTCACTACAGTGAAGCATGGTGGTGGTGGCAGCATCATGCTGTGGGGATGTTTTTCAGCAGTAGGAACTGGGTGACTAGTCAGAAACGAGGAAGAGATGAAAACCTGCTCTGGACCTTAGACTGGAGCGACGGTTGATCTTCCAACAGGACATCAACCCTAAGCACAGCCAAGATAACAAAGCAGTGGCTACAGGACGACTCTGTGAATGTTCTTGAGTGGCCCAGCCAGAGTCAGAACTTAAACCCGATTGAACATCTCTGGAGAGATCTAAAAATAGCTGTGCACCGACGCTCCCCATCCAACCTGATGGAGCTTGAGAGGTTCTGCAAAGAAGAATGGGAGAAACTGTGCAAAAATTCTTGCACCAACCTTGTAGCATCAAACTCAAAAGACTCGAGGCTGAAATCGGTGCTGAAGGAGCTTCAACAAAGGATCGAGCGAAAGCTGTGAAAACATATGTACCTGATTTATACATTTTTTCAATTTTTTTTAATATATATTTGCAAAGATTTCAAACAAACTTCTTTATTCGTTATTGGGTTTTTTTGTTGAATTTTGAGGAAAATGAGTTCAATCCATTTTGGAATAAAACTGTAACAGCAAAATGTGGAAAAAGTAAAAACTTTCCAGATTCACTGTATGTAAAATGTCTCAAAGATTTCATTCAGTCAAAATATACCAAATAATAGTAATAATTATTATAATTTATATTCAGAAAGTCCAACAAATATACCTTGAATTCCAGTAATCACAGGGTACGGATCTACTTTAAGCATTCATTTGGTCTTAAATCCACCTGAGGTGCTGGAGGTGCTCACTCGTTCTTCTCTTTATCCTCTGATTTCTTTACTTCATCTTATTATCTTGAGCGGGAGTGTTGAGCAGAACTCCTCCGAGCGACATCCATCATTACGTTTATTACATACGAATGAAAAGGAAACTTTAATATCATCAGAGTCCTTGCACCTTCTTCGCAGGACGTACCCTGGAGGGCAGTTCTTTCCTTTTCTGTGTGTAAATAGACGATGTTCCAGTGAAAGCAGCAACAGACGAGTCTGACCTTCACATGCCACACTGGAATTTAATTTTACATCTCATTTAAAGCTGTCTATCACAGATTTTCTCTCTCTCTCTCCACCACTCTCTCTCTTTTCCCTGCAGTTAGAGCGAATTTCTTCAAAGCAGGGTTTAATCCGTCTGACCCGTGGTGTTGGGAAGACGTGGACCGCTCGCTGTGTTTTTGCAGTCTGCTTGTTTACTGTGGAATTCAGAGCGACGGCGAGTAACACTCCCATGCGAACGTGCCGTACTGAAATATATACGACCAAGTACGTTTTTCCGCTTTACGGATTTTATTTTGTGAATATTTACCAAAAATGACTTTATTTTTTACTTTATGAATGAATTATAAATCTACCTGAGAAGCTTCTTTTCAAACATCCCATTCCACATTTAGGCTGATAATACGCTCCATCTTCTTTGAAGATGTTCCACTAGATTTTGTGGAGATCTGTGGAGATTCATTAAGCCAGTCTTGATTTAGGTGAGATGAGAAGGCCTGGGATGCAGTCAGTGTTTCAAATGTCATCTGAAGAGGTTTTATACAATTCTGTGCCTCCAAATTTGTTGAAGAACCATATATGGATGGCAGTGCTGGGTGTCCCAATACTTTTGAGCATATCTATCTTTCTATCTATATAGCTAGCCAGCGAGCCATCAATGGTTGTAGTTCAAAGGAGGTGGTTGTAGTTTAGTTGTTAAACCATTGGACTTTGGATTTGAAGGTTCCCAGCCACAGCAACCTGCTACTCCTGGGCCCCTGAGCAAGGCACTTAACCCCATAGCTGCTTAGTTGTTTGAATGAGATAAATATACTGTAATTTGCACTGAATACATGTAAATGTCCCTTTTTTTTTCCTCGGATCTATGGATGGGAAAGTCCCTATTCTTCGGTGTCCCAATTTTTAATGACATGATCTCTCTCACACACTTGCTGCACTGGTCCATAAAGATATTTATTTGTTTGTTTGTTTGTGTGGTTGGTTATTCAAATGTGTTTTTTTTATGTAGTACACATGCAATTAATTTCTTCTGATTTGCTCTCAGCACTTCCTCTCTCATTTTTGTAAATCTGCATCGTTATAAATAGGCGATGTATTTATGTATTTATTTATTTATTTGTCTGCACGATACGCTTCACGGAGCTCGTTAAACCCCGAAGCAGCATCCGAGCATCAGAGGTCCTCTGTGAGGAGTCCGGTGATATCGGCCTATTTTCCGAAGTCACCGGTATGAGGGCGTAAATAAACGCAGCGAGGGAGCGGGAGCGGCGGAATTGGAGAGATTGTGATATTCCGAGCAGGATAATGAGAAGTGATGGGAAAAACAGACGCGGCAAAAAAAACGCCTCCGGGCCTGCTGAGTGTGTAAACGTGAACACTTCAGCTTCCATAGTTCACTTTCAACAGGACGAGCTAATACACAAAGCATCATTTCATCCTCTATACTCTTTCTTACACACACACACACACACACACACACTTAACACACACACACACACACACACACACACACAAACATTAACACACACCTTACACACACACACACACACACACACACACACACACACACACACACACACATTAAGATACACCTTAACACAGAAACACACACACACACACACACACACCTTAACACACACACACATACACACACACACACACATTACCACATACACACACCTTTACAAACATGCACATACACATATACAGTATTGCAACATACACAAAACACACACACACACACACACACACACACACACACACACACACACATACCAACAACTGCAGTCAAGCGTTTGCGATAACTTGCACTGAGTCTGTTACATTGTTGTGGAGGAATTTTGGTCACTCATCTATGCAGAATTGTTGCCACATTGGAGGGTTTTCGAGCATGAACCACCTTTTTAAGGTCATGCCACAGCATCTTATAGGATTCAGGTCAGGACTTTGACTAGGCCACTCCAAAGTGTTTGTGAATAATGGCTCTCACTGAGGTTAACTGGAGTCCCAAAGCTTTAGAAATGGATTTATAACCTTTTCCAGACTGATAGATCTCAATTACTTTCTTTCTCATTTGTTTCTAAATTTCTTTGGATCTCAGCATGATGTCTCGCTTTTGAATATCTTTCCGTTTACTTTGTCAGGCAGGTCCTATTTAAGAGATTTCTTGATGGTAAACAGGCTGTAATCAGGCCTGGGTGTGGCTGGAGAAATTCAACTCAGGTGTGATAAACCACAGTTTTAACAGGGGCAAACACTTTTTCACAAACGGCCATGTAGATTTGGATTTTGTTTCCCCTCAAAAATAAAAACCTTTGTTTAAAAACTGCATGTTGTGTTCACTTGTGTTATCTTTTACTAATATTTAAATTAGTTTAATTAAAGCATTAAAGCGTGACAAACATGCAAAAAAATAAGAAATCAGGAAGGGGGCAAACACTTTTTCACACCACTATATATATGTGCTTTAGACATTCATTAGAAGATCATGAGTTCAAATCTCAGTCACACCAAGCTATAACTCCTCGGCCCCCAGACAAGGCCCTTCAACCCCTATAGCTGCTGAGATGCATGAATGAGATTAGGGCAAGTCATTCTGGATAAGATTTAAATGTGTGTATGTCGATTTCTTCTCCTCGGATCCACTCCACTATGTGCAGCAGGGGAAAGTTTCACCTGGGGATCCGTGAGATGATGAAGGAACACGAGAGCTTTGAGGATGGATTTGGACTGTAATTAATGTCAACAGTCTACTACAGTGGATCAGGACCACATTTTGCATTTAATCACTGGATATTTGACTGGATATTTGGTGTTGAGGATGAGGTCTGATGTTCCTTTTGACTCTGGTTCCTCTCAAGGTTTTTGCTTTACTCATTAGTGATAAACTTACAATTATAAGAAACACAATTATACACTCTTTTATCACCGCTTCTCTGTAAAGCTGCTTTGTGACAATGTCTATTGGTAAAAGTGCTCTACTAATAAAAATTAATTGAATGTAAACCATATTAAACCCCTCATTAACAGCTCGGACCCCGAGAGTTTTATTCCTCTCTTCATAACGCTGCACTCGTTTGTGCGTGCTTCAGGATTTCCGTCATGCGCGACCCTTGACCTCGCTTTCATTCTTTAGGTTTCTTTCCCAAATAAAGGACTTTGGCAAGAGGCGAGTATAAAAGCTCCTCAGTATCCGACAGTAGGAAACAAAAAAGCACTCAGACTGCGTGCAGTGAAAGATTTGATTAATGAGACGTTGGCTTTGAGTTTACGATTCCTTATTACACTCTGCTATTTAGCCTGTTTAATCTCTTAGCACAGACTTCTTTACTAAAAACATATAAAAATATACTGTAACAAAAGTATTGGGACACCGACATTTCCAGCCATATGAGGTTCTTGCCCAGATTTGAAGGTGCACATTTGTATGAAATTTTCCCCTCATTTAAACTATGAGTCCCAAACCCTTTCCAGCATGATGGTGTCCCCTCATGCACGGCTCCGTGAAGATATGCTTTGCATGGGATGGATGTGTGTGGAAGATCTTCTATAGATCTCCAACCCTATTGAACACCTTTGAAATGAATCATTCACACTGACTGCACTTCAGGCCTCCTCACCTTACCTACATATGTACTATTTTACTAACACCTTCCTTGTGGAGGAATAAATCTCACAAAATCTAGCGGAACAGAAGAGTGGAGCTTATGATAAGAGCGAATGGAGAATCCATTTATTCATGTGTAGTGTATCTTACCTCAGTGACCTCATCACATCTCGCACTGCAACACGCTGTCTAAGATCCTCCAGCACTGCTTGACTGGTACCACCTTCTCTCAGGATGAGGGGTAAGTACACTTCAAGGCTCTTCTCTGTTCTGGCATCGAGGTGGTGGAATGAACGTCCCCTAGATGTCCGTACAGCGGAGTCCCTGACTATCTTCAAGCGTTGACTGAATACCTACGTCTTTCTGAAACACTTAAATTAGCACTTTCCAAGTTTGTAGAATTCAAGAGTTACAGTGAGGAAAATAAGTATTTGAACACCCTGCTATTTTGCAAGTTCTCCCACTTAGAAATCATGGAGGGGTCTGAAATTGTCATCGTAGGTGCATGTCCACTGTGAGAGACATAATCTAAAAAAAATAAATCCAGAAATCACAATATATGATTTTTAAACTATTTATTTGTATGATACAGCTGCAAATAAGTATTTGAACACCTGTCTATCAGCTAGAATTCTGACCCTCAAAGACCTGTTAGTCTGCCTTTAAAATGTCCACCTCCACTACATTTATTATCCTAAATTAGATGCACCTGTTTGAGGTCGTTAGCTGCATAAAGACACCTGTCCACCCCATACAATCAGTAAGAATCCAACTACTAACATGGCCAAGACCAAAGAGCTGTCCAAAGACACTAGAGACAAAATTGTACACCTCCACAAGGCTGGAAAGGGCTACGGGGAAATTGCCAAGCAGCTTGGTGAAAAAAGGTCCACTGTTGGAGCAATCATTAGAAAATGGAAGAAGCTAAACATGACTGTCAATCTCCCTCGGACTGGGGCTCCATGCAAGATCTCACCTCGTGGGGTCTAAATGATCCTCAGGAAGGTGAGAAATCAGCCCAGAACTACACGGGAGGAGCTGGTCAATGACCTGAAAAGAGCTGGGACCACCGTTTCCAAGGTTACTGTTGGTAATACACTAAGACGTCATGGTTCGAAATCATGCATGGCACGGAAGGTTCCCCTGCTTAAACCAGCACATGTCCAGGCACGTCTTAAGTTTGCCAATGACCATTTGGATGATCCAGAGGAGTCATGGGAGAAAGTCATGTGGTCAGATGAGACCAAAATAGAACTTTTGGGTCATAATTCCACTAAATGTGTTTGGAGGAAGAAGAATGATAAGTACCATCCCAAGGACACCATCCCTACTGTGAAGCATGGGGGTGGTAGCATCATGCTTTGGGGGTGTTTTTCTGCACATGGGACAGGCGACTGCCCTTTGGGGTAAAAGGGGTCAAAACATAGAGTGTATTCATTGGTACATCAAAAACATGTTTTTTTTTCTTTTTTTTGGTGAATAAGAAGTAACCTGCGTTTGATTATGTAATATGTAAATTTCTAACTGTAATATCAGTAGGACACAAACTGTTTTTTTTAGACGTTTTTCTCCTGTTTTGTCCTTGGCGGATCCTAATGCAATGACCATTCTTCAGCTTTCTTCCTGCAAGAGAAAAAAAAAGAAAAAGGAGCGAACAGCAGTGGGTGGTAAAGCACATTCACTAAACCAATTTAAGTTAGTGCGCTGTGGAAAAATGTCTCCATTCTTTCTGCCCTGGCTGTGCATAAGGAAGACAAAGTCTCCTTTCAGTCTGATTATTCATGTGTGCAAATGGTCTTATTCATGTTTCTCGCAATCAGACGTCCTCTCATTCCGCCGGCGCGTACCATCAGTCGAGCAAATACGATGAAATATCCCGGCTGATTCAAAAGGACGGACCGGAAATAATTTAATCCGTCCTGAATTGTCTTATGATAACTGTTGTTCGGAATGGGAGGTGGTATATAAACCTCATGGTCCTGCGTAAGTTTAGTAACTTTTTTACATTTTTATGTAGAATTTTTTTATGTATTCATTTAGAAAAATGTAAAGAATGTGAACAGGAATTAGGTCATTATCGCAAAACATCTCGAAGCACCAGGCGCTCAATTATACACATTCACAAATCACTTTCCGGACTTCTACAGACCTCAGAATTCCTCGACTGTCCAATCCGGATAAAGTGTTCCACTGAGCTGTGTAATATGTTTGATTAATGATACAGCCGAGCTTTACTTTTTCGTGGCTGATGCGTAATTATGATGTTTAATCTGCTCTTGCGCTATCCGTGGCACATAGCTACACATTTGTGTCAGTTATCCTTAAAGCTCCCGTCTCTCATTTTCATAATAAGCTTCTCATTGTAAGCTTTAAGATCTGTGGTGGATTTATTACCGACCGCAAAAGAAAGAAGGGCAAGGCGTTCTCTGCTGGCCTGAACTCGATCAGAATCACTGACTTGCATGTAATAAAAAAAAAATGTGTCTAGAAATATGTATTAAATAATTCCCAATAATATGTATTAAATAATTCTCTCATTTCATAGCATTTCTGCTGCAAATTACAAAAATGTAATTTTAACTTTGAGTTTCTATCCAATCAGATTTCAGCTGTCACATTGGCGTTAAAACAGCATTGTGAGGACTCTGTGTAGCTGTTGCTTTAACCAATCAGATTGCAATTTGGTTACTCGAAAGCCCTCTAGAGGGCATCCGATAACAACTGCATTTTTATGACCTTTAATTGGACGGTCAGAGAGCACACTAGTCAGTGACTGATAGAGGAGATGAAATGATTTGGTCGCAGATACACTTCCATGAAAAGCTTGAGATCGTGAGGTAAAATCAGCCAAAACAGTTAAAAAAAAAGTTGTCAAGCTTTTTCATTAAGCGTTTATACTTCGGCGCTTTCTTTGCTGCACAAAAACACACAATTCGCCTTCATTTTAAATCCCCAGGAAAAACGTAATGCAAAAAAAAAAAACAGGGTGATTTTATGAGGTGAATATTGATGCTTCTTCTACAGTAGAGATGATGTATGTGGGAGGTGCAGTTGTGGCTACAGTGAAAGGAGACGTGATGAACTGTTGGTCTATAGAAAGACGTGTATTAAGACGTGGTATTAAAAGGTGGATTAATTGAGGACACCACTGAAGGCCTACGGGTCAAATGCACGGCGTTTCACTGCTTTTTTTCCCCATCATTTTATTTTGGATGATTTAAAGTAAAGATTTTATTTGGTAATGGTGACAATATGGAGAAACTAATCAGGAATAAACTTTTGGCTACGTTTGACCTTTTTTACCTCAAAAATTTTATAATTTGAAATTAACATAACATAAAACATAAAAATAATAAGTATAAAATTGAAACATTTATATTAAGTACCCTAAAATGGAAGGCAATCTATATTTTCTTTTTGAACATCCTCTTCCACATTTGCTCTTATAATCTCCACTCATCTGGGAAGATGTTCCACTAGATATTATGGAGATTTGTGCTCATTAAGACACATGGGTGTTAGTAAAGCCAGGTACTGATGTACAGTAGGTGAGAAGGTGAGGAGGCCTGGGGTGCAGTCAGCACTCATGTTCATTCATGTTCAATAGGGTTGTACAGTAGTTCCATAGCAGGAGATCTTCCACTCCAGCCCATAGAAAGCATTTCTTCATGGAGTTGGTTTTGTGCACCGAGACGCTGTCATACTTTTGAGATACTCCTAGTTCAACTGAAGGGAAAATTTCAATCTGCTGCACCCAAAGACATCCTAAACAATTGTGTGTCTTCAACTTTGTGGTAACAGTTTGGTCAAAAAACACATAAAATGTTAAGTGTCCTAATACTTTTATCATCATTGTGTTGTGTTCTTTTGAAGAACAAATGGATTTTGTCAGTGTACCATTATTATAAGAGTAGCAGTAGGAAAGAAAGCATAAAAGAAGAAAAAAGCTCAGCATCTGGTGATTATGAGAATTATATACCCGGTGCTATGAGACAGCATCGCCACATCACCTTAATATAGGCAAAGCGTAAGTAAGCTTTTTCTCTATTAGCAACAAATCAGCTTACAGGGAGGAGGTTCAGCAGATAACTACATGGTGCACAGTCTGGATCTCCACAAAGAGCTTCTGTCTCCTCCTTTCAGTTATTCCACCTTTAGTTGGCGTCCCTTACGCCCTGATCACACTGTTAATTGTCTTTAGATTTTATGTAACAATAATGATACTTATTAATTCTTCGTTATTTTCATTGTCTCCCCTTTACTCTCCTTCTTTCCTTTTCTCTCTCTCTTTCTCATCCTGCTGATTCATCCCAACCACTCTTTGCAGCTGAGGATGGTTCCACATGAACAGCCTAAAGATCCATGAAGGAGCAACTGAAGAACTGTAATTAGCACAGTCTGCTACAGAGGCTCAGGACTACATATATGTATTTAAACACCTATCAATGATTAGATGGGAAGGTGGTAGATCTGTGATTAAGGCATTGGCTTCTGGTTCAGAAGGTTCCAAGTTTCAATCACACCAAAATCCAGCTGCCATTGCTGGGCCCTTGAGTAAGGCCCTTAACCTTTAACTTCTCTGCACAGGGCTTCTCGCAAATGCTGTAAATTTGACAGAACTGTAAAAAACTTTCAGTGCCACCCAGATGAAGATGGGTTCC